>NC_092559.1:23714089-23843233 GCF_037038585.1 Patagioenas fasciata
TTTTGCTATCATCAATGTTACTCTTTTACTCCCTTCTCTCTCACAGGTACATCCTTAACATCTCCAGATATTCCTTTACTCCCATCTTTCTCACGGGTAGGCCTTCATATCTTCAAGGCTAATTTCTGTTCCCATGCCCTCCGTCAGGGAATCCATGGACCCACCGTAGTCCCCAACTTTGTTACCTCACTATCAAAAAATTTATTGTTGCTTCTCTCTTACGAGTGAAGTGCATCCCTCTCACTCCATCCACAATAGTCATCTCTCTTGAGCAGGGTAACCAGAGCTAACAAAATTACTACTGGGTGGAGTATCCCGTAGTGGTTGGTGACCACCCAAAAAAGTTTCCCACCATTAGGGTTCTCCATCCTTTTTTACCCTTTCTGTGATGCGATGTATTTCTTCCACATCATGATGGATGGTAATTAGGGTCTTTTGTACATTGTTTCAGACATTTTCTAACAGTTGATACAAGTCATTATGTCTTTGTAGTTTCCTCACCAATGCAGGATTCATTCTAATGGGGATAGGAAGTAGGAACTAAGGTATAATTGGACTGTAACAGTTGATAAGACATAATGGAAACTGGATAACTGAAACCACATCCTACAATGTCAGCAAAGCCACAAGCACAAGTATTTTAATGATTATTTGTCTCTACAGTGATGTTATCTATGGATAAAAAATCGCAAAGGGTTCTTATACAAACACATCCCTTTCCAATATATAGGAGTAGAGTTCCAGGGGGTTTTCAGGAGTTTAGATACCTGCCCCATAAAAATCTATGAACTACCTCCCCTTTAGTCCTGTTAACTTTGTACTACAGTGGGTTACCCATCGATTTTATACTTAGTCATGCTGCAGTGGTCATCATGGTTAAAAGCACCAAGAGTAGTGAGATTTACCACTTAGTCTTTTCAGTGTATGGATTCTTCCAAATATAGTCATTCGTTAGCTGGTTGGCTATTCATGACCTGCTTGACATGAGAATGGTGTATCCAATTTTCTCTTCCTAAAACTTAAAATAAGAAAACAACAACAAAATAAGAACATAGTAGGACAATATATGGCCACTCCCTTCGAGGTTATAATTTGGATTTTTGTGAAAACACCTTAATTAACACTTCTTCCCCAGGCTTTCTGCCACGTAACTATATTTCAAGTGGTGTGGGTTGATACCACTGAGCATACTTCTTTTTCCTTCAACGTCTTGTTGCATATATAAAACATACTGGATCAACCATTCATTTAAGAGTTTAGTCCTAGTGGGACAAAAGTCCCAGATACAGCTAAATGTCTGCTAAACACTGTTTCTGCTAGTGACAACCCTAGAGGTTGTTGAGGGGTATTTCTAATATCACAGTATCACAGTATCACAGTATGTTTGGGATTGGAAGGGACCTCGAAAGATCATATAGTCCAATCCCCCTGCTGGAGCAGGAACGCCTAGGTGAGGTCGCACAGGAACATGTCCAGGCGGGCCTTGAATGTCTTCTCAAATTTAAGTGGAACTTCTTGTGTTCCAGCTTGATCCCATTACTCCTTGTCCTATCATTGTTTGCCACTGAGAAGAGCCTGGCTCCATTCTCACGGCACTCACCCTTTATATATTTATAAACATTAATAAAGTCACCCCTCAGTCTCCTCTTCTCCAAACTAAAGAGACCCAGCTCTCTCAGCCTTTCTTCATAAGGGAGGTGCTCCACTCCCTTAATCATCTTTGTTGCCCTACGCTGGACCCTCTCCAGCAGTTCCCTGTCCTTCTTGAACTGAGGGGCCCAGAACTGGACACAATATTCCAGATGGGGTCTCACCAGGGCGGAGTAGAGGGGAAGGAGGACCTCTCTCGATCTACTGACCACTCCCCTTGTAATACACCCCAGGATGCCATTGGCCTTCCTGGCCACAAGGGCACAGTGCTGGCTCATGGTCATCCTGCTGTCCACCAGGACCCCCAGGTCCCTTTCCCCTACACTGCTCTCTAATATGTAATTTCCCAACCTATACTGGAACCTGGACTTGTTCCTGCCCAGATGCAGGACTCTACACTTTCCCTTGTTAAATTTCATCAGGTTATTCCCCGCCCAACTCTCCAGCCTGTCCAGATCCCGCTGGATGGCAGCACAGCCTTCTGGCGTGTCAGCCACTCCTCCCAGCTTAGTGTCATCAGCAAACTTGCTGATAGTACACTCAATTCCCTCGTCCAAATCGTTAATGAATATATTGAATAATATTGGCCCCAGTACTGACCCCTGAGGCACTCCACTAGATACTGGCCTCCAACTAGACTCCGCACCATTGACCACCACTCTCTGGCTTCTCTCTTTAAGCCAGTTTGCAACCCACCTCACTACTCTAGTGTCTAGACCACACCTCCTCAATTTAGCTGTGAGGATGCTGTGAGAGACTGTGTCAAAGGCTTTACTGAAGTCAGGGTAGACCACATCCACCGCTCTGCCATCATCCATCCACCTTGTTACATTCTCATAAAAGGCTATGAGGTTGGTCAAGCATGACCTACCCTTGGTAAAGCCGTGCTGACTGCCCCTAATGACCCTCTTATCCCTGATATGCCTTGAGATGACACCAAGGACAAGCTGTTCCATTACTTTCCCAGGGACAGAGGTGAGGCTGACCGGTCTATAATTACCCGGGTCCTCCTTCTTGCCCTTTTTGAAGACTGGAGTGACACTTGCTTTCCTCCAATCCTCGGGCACCTCACCCGTTTCCCAAGACTTGGCAAAAATGATGGAGAGCGGTCCAGCAATTACTTCAGCCAGCTCCCTCAGCACCCGCGGATGCATCCCATCTGGACCCATGGATTTATGGATGTCCAGACTATTTAATTGCTCCCTAACCCAGTCCTCATCGACTAAAGCAAACTCCTCCATTGACCTGGCTTCATCCGGGGTCTCAGGGGTACAGGGTCCCCCACGACAGCCTCCAGCGGAGTAGACAGAGACAAAGAAGGCATTCAGTAATTCTGCCTTCTCTGTATCTTCTGCCACCAGGGCACCCACTCCATTCATCAGTGGGCCTACATTGTCTCTGGTATTAGTTTTATCTGCTATGTATTTGAAAAAGTTCTTTTTGCTGTTCTTGACCCCTCTCGCCAGCTGTAATTCTAAGGAGGCCTTGGCTATCCTAGCTGTCTTCCTACGTCCTCTAACAGCGGCCTTTATTCCCATAGCACTATTTTTAAAAACTTTATCTATTTCAAACCCACTTGGCTACATGTTCAAGCCATTTTATTTTTAGGAGTCCTGTTCATTCTTTCTACCTGTTCTGAGGACTGCAGATGATATGGAACATGTAACTGTCACTGTATATCTAAAATTTTATAAGTGTTGTTTAGTACAGTATACTGCTGTGATTTCCCTTGAAAGCTTAATAGCTTCAAACAACATTTGGATTCCAGTTCCTTCAGAAATATTTATTTTCTGCTGTGTTAAGGAATCCTATTCTTTCCATAGCATACTTGTTGCATGACACAATCTGAAGGCATATTTAAAGTCGGTATAAATACTTACCCGCTGATTGGGCACTCACTGGGAGTTGTAGAGGTTCTTCTTCAAGTACTTTCTCACCATTGCATAGCCCGTGTGTCATTTTCCAATCACATAGTATGAAAATCCATTAGTGAAAACGGTTAGATTCAAGTTCTCTAGAGGTTGATCCTATAGATCATAAAATCATAGAATAGTTTAGATTGGAAAGGACCATCAAAGGTCATCTAGTCCAACCCTACTGCAAGAACATCTTCAACTAGATCAAGTTACTCAGAGCCCTGTCCAGCCCAGCCTTGAATGTCTCCAGGGATGGGGCACCTACCGCCTCTCTGGGTAACCCGTTCCAGTGTTTTACCACCCCCATTGTAAAAAAATTCTTCCTCATGTCTAGCCTGAATCTCCCCTTCTTTAGTTTAAAACCATTACCCTTTGTCTTATTGTAACAGGCCGCTTTTAAGTACTGAAAGGCCTCAATAAGGTCTCCCTGGAGCCTTCTCTTTTCGAGGCTGAACAACCCCATCTCTCTCAACCTGTTCTCATAGGAGAGGTGTTCCATCCCTCTGATCATTTTTGTGGCCCTCCTCTGGACCCTCTCCAACAGGTCCATATCTTTCCTGTAATAAGTAATGATGCAGTACTTGAGGTGGGGTCTCACCAGAGCAGAGGGACAGAATCATCTCCCTCAACCTGCTGGCCACGCTTCTTTTGATGCAGTCCAAGATACAATAGCCCTTCTGGGCTGCAAGTGCACATTGCTGGCTCATGTCCAATCTTTCATCCACCAGTACCCCCAAGTCCTTCTCTGCAGGGCTGCTCTCAATCCCTTCATTCATCAACCTGTATTGATACCGGGGGTTGCCCTGACCCAGGTACATGACCTTGCACTTAGCCTTGTTGAACCTCATGAGGTTTGCATGGGCCCACTTCTGAAGCTTGCCCAGGTCCCTGTAGATGGCATCCCATCCCTCAGGTGTGTCAACGGCACCACTCAGCTTGGTGTACTCCACAAACTTGCCGAGGCTGCATGCAATCCCGCTGTCTATGTCACTGATGAAGATATTAAATAGTACTGGTCCCAGTACAGACTTGTAACCAGTGTCCATCCAGACACTGAGCCATTAACCACTACCCCCTGGATGTGAATATCCAGTCAACTCCTCATCCACTGAACAGTTCACCCATCAAATCCATATCTCTCCAATTTAGAGGGAAGGATGTTGTGTGGGACCATGTCAAAGGCTTTACAGAAGTCAAGATAAATGACATCCATAGCCCTTCCTTTGTCCACTGATGTACTCACTCCATCAAGGTCAATAGGTTGATCAGGCAGGACTTGTGTCACTGTTTACTGCAGGGCAACAAAGTGTGGCAGATGCTCTCTATTAACCCCTGCCCTCCCCACTAAGGAAGAGGAAGAAAAGGGAGAGAGACAAGTTGGAAAGTTTAAAAAAAAAAAAAAAGCTTTACTAACAATAAACACAAGTAGTGTTCTCCTCTGTCCACCCAGTTGCACGGAATCATGAGGGAATCACAGAATGGTTGGAGTTGGAAGGGACCTCTGGAGATTGTCTAGTCCAACCCATCTGCTAAAGCAGGTTCACCTAGAGCAGATCACACAGAAATGCGTCCAGGTGGTTTTTTAATGTCTCCAGAGGAGACTCCACAACCTCTCTGGACAGCCTGTTCCAGTGCTCTGTGACCCTCAAAGTAAATAAGTTTCTCTTCATGTTTACATGGAACCTCCAATGCTTCAGCCTCTGCCCATTGCCCCTCATCCTATTCTTGGGAACCACTGAAAAGAGTCTGGTCCCATCCTCTTGATACCCATCCTTGGGATATTTACAAGCACAGAAGATACAAAAAGACCCAGCAGATCATTACCTGTCTGCAGGACTGGTGTCAGGAGTAAAAATTTGGGCTTTTTGATCATGTTTATATGACACCTAGCCTGCTGGAGACAAATAGGTTGCACCTGTCTCAAAGGGGGAAAGGATCCTTGGACAGGAGTTAGCAGGGCTCATTGAAAGAGCTTTAACCTAGATTTGAAGGGGGAAGGGGAGAAAGCCAAGTACAGTAGAGACAAACCCAATGTTTGAGGGATTGGGTGCTAGCAAGGCCCTTCTGTCTGCCATCTCAGTGGAGGTTTGCAAATGGAGAGCAGTGTGGCAGAAAAGACACGAGGGTTATTGATGTGTTAGTGTTCCTAAAAACTGGATCTCTCGTGCAGGTCCCTTGACCTTGCTTCATTTTATGGCAAAACCAGCATCCAAAAGAATATGAATTATTCATACACCTTTCTCAAAGACTTCTTTCTCTGTGTCGCCCCATACAATGATGTCGTCAATATATTGCAAGTGTTCTGGAGCTTTACCTTGTTCCAGCGTGGTCTGGATCAGTCCATAGCAGATGGTAGGACTGTGTTTCCATCCCTGGGGCAAGCGACTCCATGTGTACTGGATGCCCCTCCAGGTGAAAGCAAACTGCGGCTTGCACTCTGCTGCTAAGGGAATAGAGAAAAATGCATTAGCAATGTCAATTATGTCATACCACTTAGCTGCCTTTGACTCCAGTTCAAATTGAAGTTCTAACATGTCAGGCACAGCAGCACTCAATGGTGGCGTAACTTCATTCAGGCCACGATAGTCTACAGTTAGTCTCCACTCTCCACTAGACTTACGCATTGGCCAAATTGGGCTGTTAAAAAGTGAGTGAATCTTACTGATCACACCCTGGCTCGTCAGTTGACGAATCAACTTCTGGATAGGAATCAAAGAGTCTCGATTGGTGCGATATTGCCGGCGATGCACCGTCGTGGTAGCAATTGGCACCTGCTGATCGTCAAACATCAGCAGTCCTACAGCAGAAGGGTCCTCTGAGAGACCAGGCAAAGTAGACAGCTGTTCAATATTCTCAGTGTCCACAGCTGCTATACCAAATGCCCACCAATACCCTTTTGGGTCCTTAAAATACCCTCTCCTGAGGTAGTCTATGCCAAGGATACATGGAGCATCTGGACCAGTCACAATGGGATGCTTTTGCCAGTTTTTTCCACTTAGGTTCATTTCAGCCTCTACTGCAGTCAGTTCCTGGGATCCCTCAGTCACTCCAGAAATACTGATGGATTGTGTTCCTTTACAGTTTGAGGGGATTATCATGCATTGAGCACCAGTGTCTACCAAAGCTTTGTACTCTTGGGGTTCTGTTGTACCAGGCCATTGTATCTGCACAGTCCAATAAACTCTGTTGTCCCTTTCCTCCGCTTGGCTGGAGGCAGGACCCCTCTAATTTGTGTTATGCACAGTCTCTGGGTATGAATTAGAGGTTCCTTCAAGAGGATCAGAATCTCTTCTACCCCTTCTGGAAACTGGAGCAGCCATTTTCCTAGTATTTTTCCCTTTTAACCCACGTACTTATTCCTGAAGTTCTGAGGTAGGTCTTCCATCCCATCTCCTCATGTTTTCTCCCTGGTCACGTATGAAAAACCACAGTGTGCCTCTTTTTGTGTATTTCTTCTGTCCTCTCTCTTGAGACTGAAAACACCTTCTCCTAATAGTTGAAACATAGGTTTGTACAGGTTGTGAATGGAACTTGTCTTCTCTGAGTGCTATGATTTCGTTCAACAGCTTTTCAAACCAGTCATCAGATTTTTCACACAGTTTCTCCACAGTCAAGGCACAACCTCATAAAGAGCTAGCAAGGCTGTCCTCAAAGTCCTGAAGCTGCTTAATCACTTCAGCAATGTTTTGTTGAGCTGCAGCTGACCAGATCATTGATGCCAATGACTTAGCATATGCCAGTGGTGCGCTTTGTACAAACCTGTGTCACAAAGGTCGTGTACAAAGGATTCTTTCTGGGTCTGTCCCCTTTTGGCTGTTTGGCTCAAAATAGATCTCCCACACAGCTAATTCTCTCAGGAACTGGATACGTCTCTCCCATAGTATACCATTTCCCTGGATTACATATAACATCTTCCTTAAAGGGAAACCTTGCCTTCATGGCTGTCAGGAGTCTACTCCAGAGGGTGGAGGGGTCATTCTCTCTTGAAATTGCCCTATCAAGGGTGGCATCCCTTGACAGAGATCCCAGCTGCTTGACTTTCCCACCTTCTAGTTCCAGACCATCAGCTCCATTATCCCAGCACTGGAGTAGCCAGGTTACAACATTCTCGCCTTCATGACAACTGAAGTCTTTTCGCATATCTTTCTGCTCACTTGGAGAAAAGGATTGATTGGTCACTTCCTCTCCTCCTTGTGTTGATGAGGATGCCTCTTGGGGTGATTATGCCCCTTGGCCATCATCTGCAGCATGAGCAGTCCTTCTTGCGACTCTCTTAACACCAGCAACTGATGCCAACATGGGCTCACCATATCTCGATTTATTTCCAGAAAATTACTGTCACCAGTATTGACATAATTACAGTGGCTGTTGTGGTTGCAGCAGCAGCAGTGCACAGTGTGGGGGGGTAGAGTAGCTGCCTTGTCAGTCTTTGAGACTGGAGAAGCGGCAGTCGGGGGGGTTTACAGCCTTAGCTGCTTTGCTCTGTGTAGGAGCTGGAGATGCTTTGTCACTTGCTGAGGCTGTCAGGGGGGTTACGGGTACTGTAACGGTAGCTTTCGCTGCCTTGCTCCATTTGGGGCGGGCAGCAGCCATAGCCATGCCTGTTGCCGAGGCTTGAGCAAACACAACATAAGTCTCAGGAGTTAGAAAAAATGCAATCCTCTTATTTAACCTCATCTCTCTTATCACTAGCATGAACTGACACACATTCAGCAAACCTGACAATACCAACAAAGTACGGTCAAAACTCCAAGGATATTCAAAGCTCTCAAAAACATCTGTAATCTGTCCTAACGTAAAAGGAAAGGTATTATTAGTCAGTTTTTCTATAGATTGGCTTATCGAATTGAAACAAAGGTAGGTATATTTCTCTTTAATCTCTACTGGAAGTTTCTCTAGATACAACAGTAATGAATATCAATTCATTATCGGCTGGAGTATAATAAAATAAACCAGTGCCAAACCACAAAGTAAAATCATCACCACCATCCAGTTTCCAGATGTAATAGAATGCACAAAACTATTAGTGAAATATGACCAGCACAAATAAGGTAGTGCAGAACACAGTGTAGAGACTAATTGATACAACTTATGCCACAGCATCTTTAAACCAATGTAATTCAATCTACTTTAATACTACTAGATGATGTCTAAAGCACACAGACCTGTGAACATCTCAACCCTATGAGCTGGCACCATGCCAAAAAATTGAATCTGCGCCACAGTATTAAAAACACCAAAATCTCCACATTTTGCCCCTTTTTAGTGTCAAATTTTAGCGTTTTCAAGCCCCACATGGGGGCCAATAGATCTGGCATAATTTACTACAGGGCATCAGTAAACCACAGTAGATGCTCTCTGTTACCCCCAACCCTCCCCAACAAGGAAAGGCAATAGGAGGAAAAGGGAGAGAGACTTGCATGTTGGAAAAAGTTAAAAAATCTTTACTAATGCTACTAATAAATAAAGAAAACAATTCAAAATGTACAAATTCAATCCTGAATGTCCCAGGGCGGCGCAGTGCTGCCCATGGCGGAGCCAGCATTGCTCCAGCAGCTACAGAGAAGGCACCTGGAAAGTCCTGGTCTGGACTCCACAGCAAACAGGAACTGGAGGCCTCCCATACCCCTAGGGTGAAATCGGTGTGCTCAATTCAGTCTCTGAAATGCCTGTATACCGATGCGTGCAGTATGGGGAATAAGCAGGATGAGTTAGAAACCTGTGGTTGGGCAGGAGACTATGACCTGGTGGCAATTATGGAGACATGGTGGGACAGCACACATGACTGCAATGTGGTCATGGATGGCTATGTCCTTTTCAGGAAAGACAGGCCAGTCAGGCGTGGTGGTGGAGTTGCTCTTTACGTGAGAGAGCAACTACAGTGTATTGAGTATTGTCCGGGCACGGATGAGGGGCGAGTTGAGAGTCTATGGGTGAAAATTAAGGGGCAGGATGGCAGGGGTGATACTGTTGTGGGTGTCTATTACAGGCCACCAGATCAGGGTGAGGAAGTTGATGAGGCCTTCTACAGGTAGCTGAGAGCAGCCTCACAATCACAGGCCCTGGTTGTGGTGGGGGATTTTAACTTCCCTGATGTTTGCTGGAAGGACCATTCAGCCAGCCAGACACAGTCCAGGAGGTTCCTCCAGCGCACTGATGATAACTTCCTCATGCAGATGGTGGAGGAGCCAACTAGGAGAGATGCATGCTGGATCTCATCCTCACTAACAAGGAGGGTCTGGTCGAAGCAGTAAAGGTTGAGGGCTGCCTGGGTTGCAGCAACCATGAAATGGTAGAGTTCAGGATCTTGTGTGGCAGGAACAGAATAGCAAGCAGAATTGCAACCCTGGACTTCAGCAGGGCAAACTTGGGCCTTTTCAAGCAATTGCTAGGGGAAATCCCATGGGCAAGGCTGCTTGAAGGTAAAGGGTCCCAAGATAGTTGATTAGTGTTCAGGGACTGCTTCTACTGGGCTCAAGGTCAGAGCATCCCGACACGTAGGAAGTCAAGGAAGGGAGCATGGTTAAACAGGGAGCTGCTGGGTAAGCCCAAGTGGAAGAGGAGAGTTTATAGATCATGGAAGGAGGGGCTGGCCACTTGGGGAGAATATAAGGCTGTTGTCAGAGGGTATAGGGAGGCAACTAGGAAAGCTAAGGCCTCAGAATTAAACCTGGCGAGAGGGGTCAAAGACAACAGAAAGAGTTTTTTCAAATATGTGGCAGATAGATAAAACTAACACCAGAGGCAACGTAGGCTCACTGATGAACGAGGTGGGTGCCCTGGTGACAGAAGATACAGAGAAGGCAGAGTTACTGAATGCCTTCTTTGTCTCTGTCTACTCTGCCAGAGACTGTCATGGAGGAACCCCAAAGTTAGTTAGGGGACAACAGGGTCCAAAACAATCTTTTATTCAGTAAAATTGTTCAGGAGATTGACCGGTGAAAGATGGGGTTTTAGCTCTCCAAACTGACTGGAATACAGGTTCGGATATCAGTTGAGTAAATTATTAAGGGGCAGCAACTAATACAACAGGAGGTCCACAGTGTGCATGCACGTGGCTTCACCAACAACAATGCCAGAGCCGTCCCTGAGTCCGGGAAGAGTACACACTTGCCTGAACACACGTGGGATTATTTTAAAGGGATACACGTACTCGTATTGAGTACAAACGTGTACACTCCCGATTCTGCGAGGATTACTTTATAATACACTCGCAATCCCGCAAGGAGAAATACACTTGCAAATGTGCACGGAATATTACACATGCTTATGTGGAAGCACAGGAGGAAAACACACTCGCGATTATGCGAGGAAATAATTTATACACGCCATGGAAGCAGGGGCTGGCCACTTGGGAGGAATATAAGGCTGCTGTTAGAGGATGTAGGAAGGCAGCTAGGATAACCAAGGCCTCCTTAGAATTAAACCTGGTGAAAGGGGTCAAGGACAGCAAAAAGAGCGTTTTCAAATACATAGCAGATAAAACTAATACTACAGGCAATGTAGGCCCACTGATGAATGGGGTGGGTGCCCTGGTGACAGAAGATACAGAGAAGGCAGAATTACTGAATGCCTTCTTTGTCTCTGTCTACTCTGTCGGAGGCTGTCCTGGGGAGCCCTGTACCTCTGAGACCCCGGATGAAGCCAGGTCAATGGAGGAGTTTGCTTTAGTTGATGAGGACTGGGTTAGGGAGCTATTAAATAGTCTGGACATCCATAAATCCATGTGTCCAGATGGGATGCATCCGTGGGTGCTGAGGGAGCTGGCTGAAGTAATTGCTGGACCGCTCTCCATCATCTTTGCCAAGTCTTGGGAAACGAGAGAGGTGCCCGAGGATTGGAGGAAAGCAAATGTCACTCCAGTCTTCAAAAAGGGCAAGAAGGAGGACCCGGGTAATTATAGACCGGTCAGCCTCACCTCCATCCCTGGGAGAGTAATGGAACAGCTTGTCCTTGATGCCATCTCAAGGCATATCAAGGATAAGAGGGTTATTAGGGGCAGTCAGCATGGCTTTACCAAGGGTAAGTCATGCTTGACCAACCTCACAGCCTTTTATGAGAATGTAACAAGGTGGATGGATGATGGCAGAGTGGTGGATGTGGTCTACCTTGACTTCAGCAAAGAGTTTGATACAGTCTCTCACAGCATCCTCACAGCTAAATTGAGGAGGTGTGGTCTGGACAATAGAGTAGTGAGATGAATTGCAAACTGGCTTAAGGAGAGAAGCCAGAGAGTGGTGGTCAATGGTGCGGAGTCTAGTTGGAGGCCAGTATCTAGTGGAGTGCCTCAGGGGTCAGTATTGGGGCCAGTATTATTCAATATATTCATTAACAATTTAGATGAGAGAATTGAGTGTACTATCAGCAGGTTTGCTGATGACACTAAGCTGGGAGGAGTGGCTGACACACCAGAAGGCTGTGCTGCCATCCAGCGCTGTAGAGGGGTTGCTGTTAGATGGAGATTTGTTACCGAACCAGCCAGGAATTTCAAGGCTGGAAACAGGACCTGCCGTGGGAGAGAAGCATCTTCGAAATAACAAGGCCCCAACATGGTGTAAATCAACAGACCTGTCAGCAGTGAGACTTCAGCACGTGGACAGCTCGTGAACATAGATGATATCCAATTAGCAAATGCATGCTTGGAGCGTGGACGCATGATCAGAGAATAGTTGCATATATAAGGAGGTTTGTTTCTGTAATAAATGGCTTTGTGTGATTCACATTGAATCAGAATGCTGAGTCCTTTATCGTTCCAAAAAATGGTGACCCCGACGTGATACTCTGAATGGCGTCTCACTACAATCAGGGAAAAGCCTGGAGCGGCCCAGCCGGAGGCGGTTCACCTGGACTGGAGACTGGACAGAGGCGTACGGATGTCCCGGGGATAAATTCGTCGACGGATCACCGGAAAAGGTGAGCGGCTGAGGGCAGGAGGAGGGAAGAGTGAAGTTATGGAGCAAAATGTATTTTCTGAAGAACAAGCCGTAGTTAAGCTCCTCCTGCATATTCTTTCTGTGAGAGGACTTAAATAGGAAGAAAGTAACATACGTAGACCGTTAGTTTGGTGTAGAATTAACAGCTACCTGGGAGAAACCGAGAAGGCTTTTAAACTTGAACTTTGGGACGATATAAGGCAGAAATTATGGAATAAGGTCAGCAATGGAGATGTTAAAGAAGCTAAATCATTAGTAACTACATGGAAGCTTATAAAAGATTTTAAGGCTGAACGGTCTGCTGCTGCTGGAGTTTTTGTAGCGTTGCAGCCTGATAAGAATCCTGAAAGTCGTTGTGAAGCTTACCCGGTTCGTGTCTTTGATACCTTCTCTACTCCATCCCCTGCTGTGCTTTCAACACCTCTGATTGTTCAGCAGTCCGGGGCGGGGGGGAGGAAAAATGCCGAGCGGGTGTCCTCCTACAACTATTAGCAAACCCTGATGAGAACAGCAAGTCAAAAGGATTGGAATCAGACAACTTGCCCAAAGAACCTGTGAAAGCTGAGAATGCTAAAGTTGTAAACAAGTCTTTTTACCAATTTGTATCTGCTTTTACCACCTTTTAACTCTCCAACTTCCATGAGAGAGCAGAAGGAGTCGCCGGATAAGAACTGGGCAAAAGAACTGTGTGAAATATCAGATCAGGTATTAGCGAATGAATCCAACAGTCATCAATGCGGTCATGCTGATTGTGTCGGGAAAGGGGATGCGCTTGGGAACTCAGGTTATATGAATAATTATGATGCTAGAAAGTATTGGAGAGAATGTGCACTGTTCTGACCGTTCAAGTCCGTGTTACCTGATGACTCGGAAGAGGATGAGGGTTTGCAGCATTTTCTTGGAAAGTTAAAGGAGTATGTGTGTGAGTTGCTCTGAAATCAGATAAGAACCATGAAAGACTCAAGCAAAAGTAGACCTATGCAATATAACAGCTATAGATCATTTAGGACAGAACGATGGGGATTAATTGAAAGGGGCAGGTATCCCCCAACTCTTGGAACAGACACTAATTAGAGGCACCACAATTGGAGGCGCAATTAGTTTCTGAAATCCTGAGGCAGTCAGCAGACCTTGCATATCAAGCTATGAGAGAGGTGCCTGAAACCAACAAAGCAGCCAAATTATTTGCAACTATTAATCAGGGTCCCAATGAGAATTACATGCAATTTATTGACCACCTTCAAGAGGCCATCAATAAGCAGGTTGAAAACTTAGAAGCTAAGGAAGCACTGGTGTTGAAATTAGCAGTAGAGAACACTAATGTTTGCTATCAGCATGTTATTTGCGAGTTTCACAGTACATATTATGTGCTCCTGTGTATTGCCTCTCTGAAAATCAAGCAGCTTGTCAGGAATGCGAGTTAATTTTTTTATTAGTTGTTTTTAAGTCCGCCGTAAAACCTTCTCCCTGCTTTTCCCACTCACGCTGCAAGCAGCCCAGTGTTTACCCCCCTCCCTCCCTCTTCTCAAGGTTTTTACTTGCAAGATGGGGTCAGGAATGATTGTTTTCAGTTGTGTTCCTAAAAAATTGGTATCGGGAGGTGTTTTAAAACATAGGAAAGCACTCGGACAAGAAATCATTAAATCTTTTCAGACGGTTTTACAGGCGGGGCGATTTGAACTTCAACAAGCTGAGAGAGAATTAACTGATAACACACAGGTCAGAAAACTTGTTAAAGTCTGCAAGATGCTTTCCTTATTAACCTGTTTTCTTTGTGGGTATCTGTTTAAGCATGTTGCAATTTTGGTAGGCCTTTGTTATATGGTACGATAAGTTCACAGTCTGTTAAATCATGAGAATCCGTTGACTCAAAATGTGCATTTTGTGATAATACAGAAGATCATGAGTAATTTAGTTCTTTACTGCGTGAATGTGATGGTAAAATTTTGTGTGTAGTAGCTGTAATTTTTCTTTCTAGCACGCTAGCTTTATTCCAGTATCCAGAATTGCGTAACCCTGTGATAGGCTGTGTCTCATCTCGATGTGCTGGATTTGTATGCACACAATTGATAGGATTTACAGGTACGGGCCTGGACTAAGGTGTTTACAAAAGGTGTTTTTCCACTAATTGCTATTAAAACCACACTCAACTCATGTGAAGTTTGTCTCACTTGTTTTTCCATTCATTCACAGACCAGGCCCAAGGACACATCCCATGCACTTGGGGGCGGTTATCCGGCCCGAGATACCATTCTCGCGAGTCTGGGCTATAATTTTTTACAATTATGAGAAACATACTTCAAAATAATCTGTCCAAGGCCCTTTATATATTATTATGTCAGTATTATGTCTTTGACCGTCCAGATGGTCATTTTAGTATTGATCTTCCTTTATCATCCAGATGGCTGGAACCGCACATCTTGCTTTCCCACGTTTTACTTTCCAACACTGATCTTGAGCCTTGTAGAAGCAGTCCCTGAACACTAACCAACTATCTTGGGCCCCTTTACCTTCAAGCAGCCTTGCCCATGGGATTTCCCCTAGCAATTGCTTGAAAAGGCCCAAGTTTGCCCTGCTAAATTCCAGGGTTGTAATTCTGCTTGCTATTCTTTTCCTGACACACAAGATCCTGAACTCCACCATTTCACGGTCTCTGCAACCCAGGCAGCCCTCAACCTTCACCGCTTCAACCAGACCCTCCTTGTTAGTGAGGATGAGATCCAGCAGTGCACCTCTCCTGGTTGGCTCCTCCACCATTTGCAACAGAAAGTTATCATCAAGGCACTGGAGGAACCTCCTAGACTGTGGCTGGCTGGCTGAGTAATCCTTCCAGCAAACAGCAGGGTAGTTAAAATCCCCCACCACAACCAGGGCCTGTGATTGTGAGGCTGCTCTCAGCTACCTGTAGAAGGCCTCATCAACTTCCTCACCCTGATCTGGTGGCCTGTAATAGACACCTACAACAGTATCACCCCTGCCCACCTGCCCCTTAATTTTCACCCATAGACTCTCAACTCACTCCTCATCCATGCCTGGACAGTACTCAAAACATTGTAGTTGCTCTCTCACGTAAAGAGCAACTCCACCACCACGCCTGGCTGGCCTGTCTTTCCTGAAAAGGACATAGCCATCCATGACCACATTCCAGTCATGTGAACTGTCCCACCACGTCTCCATAATTGCCGCCAGGTCATAATCTCCTGCCTGAACACAGGTTTCTAACTCCTGCTTATTCCCCATGCTGTGCACAGGCATTTCAGAGAGCGAGCTGTGTACACCGATTTCACCCTAGGGGGGTGGGAGGCCTCCCAGCCTTCACCAACTCTAGAGTGCTGCCCCACTGATGCAAGCCCAGCTACAACCCCATTCCCCTTCGAGTGTAGGTTAAAGCTCTCCAAATGAGTCCTGCTAATTCCCGTCCCAGCATCCTTTTGCCCCTGGGAGATAAACCTTTCCCGTGTATCGCTGTCTGGACTGGTGTCTTGTGAAACCAGCCGTTATCAAAGAAACCAAAGCCCTGCCTGTAACACCAGTTTTGTAGCCAGTTGTTTATGGACTGAATTTTTCTATTCCATTCCATGTCATCACCCAAAACTGGAAGGAGGAAAGAGAAAAATCACTTGAGCCCCAGACTCTTTTACCATCCATCCCAAGGCCTTGAAATCTTTCTTTATTCCCCTCAGACTGCAGGATGCAGCTTCCTCCCCACCTGTCTGGAAGATCAGCAGTGGCTAGTAGTCTGTTGGGTGCACCAGGTTGGGGAGAGTCCTATTGATGTCCCTGATCCAGGCTCCAGGTAGAATACAAACTTCCCTACGATGAGGGTCAACTCTGCATATTGGGTCCTCCGTCCCTCTCAGAAGGGCATTGCCTACTAGAATTACCCTTCTTTCTTTCTTATTGGAGGCCGTCTTGAGGCATGGAGTCAACTGCCTCTTTCTATGTGACCTTGTAGGCGGGCCTTCCACCACATCCTCACCTACCTCTTCTTCAAGATCTAGGCCTCAAACCTATTACGGAGGGGCACCTGGGGAAGCAAAGCAGGTAGGGAGGGGGGTTGCCTGCGGCGCCTAACTGGAACTAGCTTCCAACCCTCCTCATCTTTTTGGTGCTCTACCTCTGCCCAACAGCAACAGGGCAGGGGCTGTCTTGGGTCTTCCCCCTCTTCCCGACAGGGCAGGGGGTCCATCACCTTCTGAGGGGGAACCCCCTGAAGCCTCTCTGAGTGGCACACCAGGGAGTTACTCCACCAGTCGATCTCCTTTTCACACTCCCTGATGGACCTCAGCATCACGACCTCTTCCTTAAGTTTTGTGACCATGATGAGCAGATCTTGCATCTGCTCACACCTCACGCAGGTAGAATGTTGGCTGTCCTCCCCCGGCAGCAGTAGGCTCTGGCATTCCCTGCAACCGGAAACCTGAACAGCCACGGTTCGGAGCAGGCAGTCAGTCTGAATTGCTACAGTCTTTTTGAGACAAGTTCTCTTTCTGGAGGTCACCATGGTCGGCAGCGGTCTGGGACAGTGGCAATAAGTGAGAGGGTCTAACAAGCAAAAAGTGACAACCTGTGCACCCTAGTGCATGAGTTATACACGCGCTGCTGCAGCACAGTGTGGGTGTTACTCACCCGCGTCACAAGCTGGTTGCCCCTCCTAGTGCCTGGCGAGCAGTGATGCCTTATTGCCCTCCCAGAGGCTTTTTCAAGGCAAGGGGCGGGGGTGTGATCGCCCTCACCGTGGTAACGCCCACTCCACATCACCTGCTCTTGCAAGGGCTGCCGGGAGCTTCTGGGTCTCTCGAGAACGAAAGTGCCCAACTCAGAGAAAAAAAAAAGGCTTCTCTGTACCTCGAAGATTTTGCTTAATTGGGACCCGCTGAGCTGGTACTGATCAGCTGATCTCAGGAACTGGATGGATATCTATAAACTCTTCAGAAGGGATAGGCAAGGAAGGAGAAGAGGTGGAATAGCCCTGTATGTTTGAGAGCATTTTGACTGTCTAGAGCTTGATGGTGGTGATGATAGGGTTGAGTGTTTATGGGTAAGAATCAGAAAACCAGCAAGGCAGATATTGTGATGGGAGTATGTTACAGATCACCCAACTAGCAAAAAGAGGCAAATAAAATATTCTGCAGGCAGATGGGAGAAGTCTCATGATCGCTAACCCTAGTTCTCATGAGGGACTTCAACTTACCAAATGTCTGCTGGAAATATAACACAGCAGAGAGAAAACAGTCTTGGAGGCTCCTGGAGACAACTTCCTGACACAGTTGGTCAGTGAGCCAACCAGGGAAGGTGCCCCACTGGACCTGTTTGTGAACAGAGAAGGACTTGTGGGTGATGTGATGGTTGGAGGTTTTGTTGGGCACAGCAATCATGAAATGATCGAGTTTTCCATTTTTGGAAAAGGAGGGGGATTCATAGAACTGCTACCTTGGACTTCCAAAGGGCAGACTTTGATCTGTTTAGGAGGCTGGGTGACAGAGTCCCTTGGGAGGCAGTCCAGAAGGACAAAGGAGTCCAGGAAGGCTGAACATTCTTCAAGAAGGAAATCTTAAAGGTGCAGGAGAAGGCTGTCCCAAAAGACGAGCCGGCAGGGAAAAAGACTGGCCTGGTTGAACAGAGAGCTTTGGCTGGAACTCAAGAAAAAATAAAAACGGAGAATTTATGACCTTTGGAAGAAGGCACAGGCAACTCAGGAGGACTACAAGGATATTGTGAGGCTATGCAGGGAGAAAATTAGAAGGGCTGAAGCCCAACTAGAGCTGAGTCTGACCACTGCTATCCTGACAACAAAAAATGTTTCTATAAATACCTGAGCAACAAAAGGAGGGCTAAGGAGAATCTCCACCCTCCGGTGGATGTGGGGGGAAACATAGTAACAGAGGACGAGGGAAAAGCTGAGGTACTAAATGCCTTCTTTGCCTCAGTGTCTAATAGTAAAATCATTTGTGTTCCAGGTACTCAGTCCCCTCAGCTGGAAGACAGGGATATGGAGCAGAATGAAGGGGTAATGGTTAGTTACTTGCTACACCACTTAGACATGCACAAGTCTGTGGGGCTGGATGGGATCCACCCAAGGATACTGAGGGAGCTGGTAGAGATGCTCACTGAGCCACTTTTAATCCTTTGTCAGCAGTCCTGTCTAACCGGGGAGATCCCAGTTGATTGAAAGTTGGAAAATGTGACTCCCATCTACAAGAAGGGCTGAAAGGAGGATCCAGGGAATTACAGGTCTGTCAGTCTGACCTTGGTGCCAGGGAAAGTCATGGAACAGATCATCCTGAGTGCCATCATGCTGCACATACAAGACAACCAAGCGATCAGACCCAGTCAGCATGGGTTTATGAAAGGCAGGTCCTGCTTGACCAACCTGTTCTCCTTCTATGGCAAGGTGACCCACTTAGTGGATGAGGGAAAGGCTGTGGATGTTGTCTACCTAGACTTCAGTAAAGCCTTTGACACTGTTTCCCACAGCATTCTCCTGGAGAATCTCCTGGAGTCTTCTCATGGCTTGGACAGGCATATTCTTTGCTGGGTAAAGAACTGGCTGGATGGCTGGGCCCAAAAAGTTGTGGTAAATGGAGTCAAATCCAGTTGGCGGCTACTCATGAGTGGTGTTCCCCAGGGCTCAGTGTTGGGGCCAGTTCTGTTTAATCTCTTTATCAATTATCTCGATGAGGGGATTGAGTGCACCCTCATTAAGTTTGCAGATGACACCGAATTGGGTGGGAGTGTTGATCTACTTGAGGGTAGGAAGGCTCAACAGAGGGATCTGGACCAGCTGGATTAATGAACTGAGGCCAATTGTATGAGGTTTAACAAGGCCAAGTGCCTGGTCCTGCACTTGGGTCACAACAACCCCATGTGATGCTACAGGCTCAGGGAAGAGTGGCTGGAAAACTGCCTGGCAGAGAGTGATCTGAGGGTGTTGATCAACAGCCGATTGAATATGAGCTATCAGTGTGCTCAGGTGGCCAAAAAGGCCAACAGCATCCTGGCTTGTATCAAGAACACTGTGGCCAGCAGGACTAAGGAAGTGATTGTCCCTTTGTACTGGGCACTGGTGAGGCCACACCTTGAATACTGCATTCATTATTGGGCCCCTCACTACAAAGAAGACATTGAGGTACTGGAGAGAGTTCAGAGGAGGGTGACAAAGCTGGTGAAGTGCCTAGAGAACAAGTCTTATGAGCAGAGGCTGAGGGAACTGGGGTTGTTTAACCTGGAGAAAAGGAGGCTGAGAGGAGACCTTATCACACTCTACAACTACCTGAAAGAAGGTTGTAGCATGGAGGGTGTTGGTGTCTTCTCCCAAGTAGCAAGTAATAGGACAAGAGTGAATGGTCTCAAGTTGCACTAGGGGAGGTTTAGATTGGATATTAAGAAATATTCTTTCATGGAAAGAGTTGTGAAGCACTGGAACAGGCTGCTCAGGGAAGTGGTAGAGTCACCATCCCTGGAGGCGTTTAAAAGATGTGTAGATGAGGTTCTTAGGGACATGGTTTAGTGCCAGTGTTAGGTTAAAAGTTGGACTCAGTCTTGAGGGTCTCTTCCAACCAAAATGATTCTATGAATATTAATAATTAGAGAAAATAATGCAAAATATAGAAAACCAATGCTGAATTTCCCAGCGGCCTGCAGGTGGCTGGCGTCATGCCAGCCAGTGCTGGGCAAACATTGGGGAGTCCTGGACTGGACTTGGCAGTAGACAGGAACTAGATTCAGAGATTCACAGACTGGAATCAGGATCAGGATTGCAGGCAGGAGAACAGGCAGGGTCCTCTACAGATGTGTCACGGTCCATTCGGTGACGGACTCATGATGGTTCGTTTACCTTGATCTCGAAGTGCAAAATTAAGGCAACCAAAATGCCAAGGGGTTATAATTCAATCAAACAGTGTTACTTTATTAATTTGCCCATAAAGCGGCACGCAATAGAGAGAGAGAGAGTAAGAAAAAGAAAAGGGAAAAGAAATGGGGAAAAGTAAAGATGAGAAATGAGGTTGCGTTTATCACCAGTCCAGTTTCAGAAGCATCCCTCTGGTCTCCGGTCCTGTGGAGTCCTGCCGGTCCTCCGTCATGGTTCGGGATCCTCTGGCGGGAAGATCTTCAACGGTGTCCATTCGGGAGTCATCTCTTATGCTTCTTCACCCCTCCTCGCTCCCATTGTTTGAGGCCAATCTCCGCCTTGATTTCGCAATCCAGGCTTGTACTGCGCAGCCTCGAAAGATTCATGCTTTCTTTTGCCAACGCTTACGTGTCCAGCATTCAGGGATCTTTCTCTGGTCCATTGGGTGACCTCAGGACCCTTGGCGAGCTTCTGGGCATACTCCTTTTTGTTGACCATTGTTTGGGGGAGCAGGTGGGGGACACATGTAACTGAGGCTGCAGGTGAGAACACATCTTCTGGACGGCAGCTATTGTCCCTGGGTCGAAGAGACCCCTCATAACAATAACTTTCAGGAGGTGGGGGCTGGTTTGGCTGAAGCAGCAGGCGAAGTCCACACAACAACCATTGTAAGCAGCAGTCCCCCTGTATCGGAGAAACCAGTGCAACACAATGCTTCTCGGGCCTCTCTCCAAGTCATTGTCCATGCATTCTTTCTGTCAGGGCCTCAGTTCTCTAAGTTCTTGATGGCGATGTTCAGGCAAATACTGCTCCATCTTCGGACCAACTCTCACAAGATGCCACATGGATGAAGACAGCCAGTCCTTTGTCATCTTCCACCTTTAAACTGAGTATGTCATGGATGGCATGGAATACCTAGTTGGTCAATTTGGGTCACTTGTTCTGTCTGCCTCTCCCTACATTTATTTGTCATAAGTTTATCAGCAGCCTTGGCTGCTATAGCAATAAAAGATAAACCTGGGTCTTTTCTGCATACCATTCCTACAATTAGCTCAGTAAAACTGGAAATATCAGCTGTTATCAGCTCCAGAGCAAACACTGTCCTAAAAACATGCAACCAACTTCATAAAAATGCAGTTACTTAGAAGAACCTAGCTGAAAGGAAAATTCACTAACCAAAACCAGGACAACTTGCCCTTGTTGAAGCCATGCTGGGTGTCTTGAATCAGATCCCTGTCCTCCATGTGCCTTAGCATAGCTACTAGGAAGATCTGTTCCATGATCTTCCAGGGCACAGAGGTGAGGCTGACAGGTCAGTAGTTTCTGGGGTCCTCCTTTCTACCCTTTTTAAAAATGAGTGCTGTTTCCCTTTTTCCAGTCTCCAGGGACTTCACCTGACTGCCATGACTTCTCACATATCATGGAGAGTGGCTTGGCAACTACATCAGCCAATTCCTTCAGGACTCTGGGATGCATCTCATTGCAAGGGTGAAAAATCATGGACTCCACACAAAACAATATGAATTCAAGCAAAGCCATTTATTACAGAAACAAGTCTCCTTATATATGCAGTTATTTCCTGATCACGCATCCACATTCCAAGCATGCATTAGCTGATTGGATATTGTCCATGTTCACAAGCTGTCTACGTGCCCGAGTCTCACTGCTAATAGGACTGTTGATTTATGTCGTGTTTTCAGCTTTCCGAGGTGACCTTGAAATTCCTTTGGGCCTGGCTAGTTTAATAACAAATCTCCATCTCATAGAAACCCATCCATACATTAACTTCAAGAAAATCCCTCAAATCTCCCACATGAAAGTGTTAATATATCTATATGAATCCTGTTTTTCACAATGAGGTGCAAAACAGGACTTATCTTGCAGGTTGTGTCTATGGTTTGCAGCCATTTTGTTTTCAAAGATAGAATGCAAGTAGATAAAATTTTGGTAAAATATGAGCAGAACTTTACAACATACAGTTTAAGATTTCAGCAAATTTAGCTTACTAAGTAACGTGAAACAGACAGTATATTAAAAATCACATAATTTAATAATTCTAAGTGATTAATTCTATCTGAAATGCACTTACTTAAGCTAAATGATTAATATAAAACTTGGGCTCATCTATTGATCTGTGATTAGTAAAAGATCATTGCCATACAGACATGTCTAGTAGAGAGAGCTCAATGTAGGCTCACCCAGGCTGTCATATTTATGGAATAAAGTGATTGACTCATAGTCAAACGGGAAAGGTATGCATGAGACTCCTTGCACCCACAACTTATCGGTGTTCAGTGTGTTGTTCTGCTTCCTTGTGAGTTTCCTAAAAGGAGTTATTGGGTTGGCTACTGTTCAGGCCTTTACCTCATTTGGAGCCTGTAGCAAACTGCTGCTGGTTTGGTTGGGGGAGGAGTCAAGTGCATCCATCACAGAATTATTATTGTTGCTACCCACTGGCATGCATCCTCTGAAAGAATGAGTAGTCCACCACTGAGAGGGCGAAAAATCATGCACTCCACACAATCCAATATGAATTCAAGTGAAGCCATTTATTACAGAAACAAACCTCCTTATATATGCAGTTATTTCCTGATTACACATCCATGCTCCAAGCATGCATTAGCTGATTGGATATCATCTATGTTCACAAGCTGTCCACGCGCCCGAGTCTCACTGCTAATAGGTCTGTTGGTTTATGTTGTGTTTTCAGCTTTCCAAGGTGGCCTTGAAATTCTTTTGGGCCTGGCTAGTTTAATAACAAATATCCATTCTATAGAAACCCATCCACACAGTAACTTCAAGAAAATCCCTCATATCTCCCACACGCCACTTCAGGTCATGCACAGCCAACCCTGAAGACCTCATATTCAGCACAAGATATGCTATTCACTATCCCAAGCAGCTATACGAAAGAATGGGAGACTAAAGCTGTCCAGGGAATGGAGGCTGAAAAGATCAGTAACTTCAGTCTCACATGCACTAATCACAAAATTGGTTGGCCACAGGGGTTGACTACAGCACTGAAAGAGATGAAGACAGTTAGGTACCTCTGTGTACCCTGTGAAACACTGGTCTGAGAGCGTATAACCCACGCTGCCTTGCTGCCTGCAGTATCAGATCATTCCAGGAAGAAGCTTGCCCCTGGAATACTGGGGCTCCATATCACATCTTACAAGGTCTGTTTTTTCAGTAGTTATTTACTAGCCTTGTTATCTGGTACTAGTTTCGCCAGCAGAGTAGAATTCCACCTTACATTATGTTATCTTCACTGCAGCTTGAATCTCCAACATCCACTGTTGCACAGACAACAAATGCCTTCTCCATCAAATCCAACTGCGTGTGGTTTTTAAACAATCAAGATCCTCTTGACCCAGAAGAGAATGCAGGGGATACCGTTAACTGTGATGTTAAGACTGTAGTGGTTGTGGGTAAACAGCCTTCAGGGTCCTCTTTCCAGCTG
The DNA here is from genome assembly GCF_037038585.1 of Patagioenas fasciata. Lineage (NCBI taxonomy): Eukaryota > Metazoa > Chordata > Aves > Columbiformes > Columbidae > Patagioenas > Patagioenas fasciata. The sequence goes on from NC_092559.1 coordinate 23,737,901, forward strand.
TTCTTTCCTGCTGACAACATGACTGACCACATAAAAGATCATCATCAAGGGATGGGTATTTCAGGAATGTCACCATTTACTGCAGGGCAACAATAAAACATGGCAGATGCTGTTAACCCCCTGCCCCCCCACTAAGGAAAAGTAATAAGAGGAAAAGGGAGAGAGACAAATTGGAAAAGTTAAAAATGCTCTACTAATGGTACTAATAAGTAGAGAAAATAATACAAAATCAATCTTGACTTTCCCAGTGTAGCACGGCTGGCCCGCAGTGGAGTTGGCATTGCTCCAGCGGTTGCAGGGCAGCTACCTGGAAGTCCTGGGCTGGACTCAGCAGTAAACCAGAACTGGATTAAGGGATGCAGTGAAACAAAGAAATAAACTTATCAGCAAAGTCAATTATACTGTTAAGCAGGCATTCTTTATTGACAGAACTGGGACTGGATGCTGTTGCACTGCTTATATTCACACAATTATTACATATTCATTACAATTTTTGGGAATTTTTAACATGCTATCATCTATACTAAGAAATAATTGCATAATCATTAGGTTAGTATGAAGTTATTTATTTCACAGTCTTTGCTGCCATGTAGCGTCGTTTACAGTTACTGCTGCCTCTTTCAGGGGGGCTTCTGAGGGTCCACTGATTGACCTCTCCACATTGGCAGTTCTTCATGGAAGTGCAATTGGTACACACTTACAGAAGTAATTGATTACTTTTTTACTTACAATATATCTACTGATTACTAGTCAAACATAAGCTAAGCACTCTGCTTCTAAACAATGTATTACTTAATCTTCTGTCTCCAGCTTGTCATGCAGGAGGATCTAAAATTTGAAAATTATCCTCTTGTTTTGCAGGTGATTAGAAAGCATTTATCATGTCAATTGATTAATGATGGGTGTGTCTTTTATAACTTAATCACAGTATACATTAATTTAGCAGCTTCTCTTCAGCAGGGCCTGGAACTAGGCCAAAGATCACAGGCAGAACAGGCAGGGTCCTCTTCAGATGCCGGCCATGGCTGAAGAGAGCGAGACCCTCGTGATCTCGCACTTTTATGTGGTGTATGACGTGTATGGGATTGAATACTTAGTTGGTCAGTTTTGGTCACCTGTTCTGTCTTCCCCTCCTTGCAAATACACCCCTATAATTTACAGGACATGCAAAATTTATCAGTAACCTTGGCTGCCATAGCAATAAGTCTAAACCTGTGTCTCTTCTGCATACCATTGCTACTGTTATCAGCTCCAGAGTGAACAGTGTCTGAAAAAACATGCAGCCAACATCAGAGAAGTGCAGTTACTTAGAAGAACTAAGCTGAAAGGAAAATTCACTAAAAGAGAACTGATCTTATGCAACGATGAGAATGATGCATACAGACATGCATATGGAAAAGCAAACAGAAATGCAGACACAGAGTTCTTGTTAGCAGCAAGAACAGACCCAGGCAGAGCTGAGCCGAGCTGAGCTGAGCCTTCTTTAATTAGCCTTTCTCCATTTATAGCTTTACAGATACGGGCCTGGACCAAGAGATTAAACAGGATGTTTTTTTCAAAAAATGTTATTCCAAACACAGGCTCAGACCCAACACTCACATGCCATACATCCTGGGGATGGTGTTTTGGCCCGAGATATCATTCTTACTGGTCTGGGATATCACTCCTTCACAAACACACAATCCTGTGTAACTTGTCAAGGCCACCTTTTTTTTTACTGATTGCTGTGATTTAATCATGTTAGTATTAGTCTACTTTGGCGGTTCAGATGGTCATGTTAGTATTGATCTTCCTTTATCATCCAGGTGGCTGGAGCCATATGTCCTGCCATTCCCAGTCTTGTTTTAAACAAAACCAGGACATTCCACCCCTTATTCCATACCATTTACATCATACCCAAATCACTACTGCTTTTTACCTGTCTTCAAATGTATATACACACACATATCACTAGTTCATGATTCATCTTTCTTCACAAAAAGTTTGTTAAGATCATTTAGTTCATGGCTGCAGGTCTCTGTCACAGTAGTCTCTCTAGGCAGGAGAGATGGTGTATAATCTGGTGCACTTCATGCCCAGGAACTGCAGCTTAGGGATGTCAGTCTTGAGGAAGTTACTGAACGCCACTCAGTGAAGCTAGCTCAGGTTTCATCAACACTGCATCAACCTAAAAGATAGTTACTAAACACTTAGTATCATGCAGCAATTAACATCATACAGTTTGAAACTGAGTATTCTCACCCAGAATCAAATCTCCTTGAGGTATACATTAGACTTCACCATCCTTCAGCATCACCCACCAAGTACATCCAGGCCCTTGAGCAAAAACAATCCCACAGATGGGTTTGCCTTTGCCTAAAGAAAGAATAACCCAGACAGCTTTTCCTAACATATTCCTTCCATGCACCACAGGGACTTTATCCCCTTCTACTGTGTGTAAAAGGTCTGACTAAGCAGGGCCAGCTCGACTGATTGATACCGTGGTGTTAACTAACCAGGTGGCTTGTGCTAAATGCTTATCCCAGTTTTTAAAAGTTCCACCTCCAATTGCCTTCAGGGTAGTTTTTAACAAGCCATTGTATTGCTCAATCTTCCCAGAGGATGGTGCATGATAGGTGTCACGGAGGCACCCCGAGGCTAGTTTAAGGGACAACAGGGTCCAAAACAACTTTTATTAAACCAGTGAGAAACAGGGTTTTAGCACTCCAAAAGTGACTTAAATATAGGTTCGGATATCAGTTGAGGAAAATTATTAAGGGGCAGCAACTAGTACAACAGGCGGTCCACAGAGTGCATGCACATGGCTTCACCCAAAACAATGTCGGAGCCGCCCCTGAGTCCCAGAGGAGTACACACTTGCCTGAACACGATGCGGGATTATTCTTAAAGAGATACAGGTACAGAAAGTGTACGCTCGCAATTCCGCGAGGGTAAATTTATAATACACTCGCAATCCTGCGAGGGTTAATTTACTTACACATGCGAATGTGCACGGAATACTACACGTGCTTATGTGGAAGCACGGGAGGAAAATACACTCGCGACTGTGCGAGGAATTAATTTAAAGTACGCGTGCAAATGTGCACGGAAAGTTACTCATGCTTGTATTAAACGTGGAAAGTTACTCATGCATATGTGCACGGAAAGGATAAATACACTCGCGACTGTGCGAGGAAATAATTTTATACGTGCTTGTATTAAGCATGGGAAGTTACACGTGCATATGTGCACGGAAAGTATAAATATACTCGCAATCCTGTGAGAAGTTTTACTCACACACGTGGCGGCAAGGCAAGCAGAGTCTCCATCCCGAGGAGGGGGGCTCTCGGCCGCGGCATCTCGCTCGTGCTCCGAGAGACCCGCGACAATGGGCGAAGTCTCGACGAGAGTCCCGGTTTTTATAGGCTGATCAGACCTGACTGTAGGCATTCTAGAAGTTTCTCTGCACCCCCACACCGGCTGTGGGGTGCCCCTGAAGCCTCCAAACATCCTCCACACTGGCCGCAGGTGCCCAGCGGCTCACTGGCACCTCGGCACTCCCTTCTCCTAATGGCCCTGGCCAGAGTGCTCCGGGACCAAAGAAAAGAAGCTGTTAGCCTCAAGTAGCAGAGAGAGAGGGAGATGTGCCTACTCCTTCCATACTGAAGGGGGGGGGGTTAGGGGGGGTTTGCATTCTGCCACAATAGGAAATATGATATACTCATTCAATGCCATGCTCTTTGGCCCAGTTGTTTATGAGACTGTTTTTAAAATGAGTCCCATTGTCTGACTCGATTCTTTCTGGAGTGCTATGTCACCACAGGACTTGCTTTTCAAGGCCCAGGATAGTGTTCCAGGCAGTGGCATGAGACACAGGATATGTTTCCAGCCATCCTGCAGTTGCTTCCACCATTGTGAGGACATAGTGCTTGCCCTGGCAGGTTTGAGGGAGTATAATATAGTCAATCTGCCAGGCCTCCCCATATTTATTTTTCAACCACTGCCCCCCATACCACACAGGTTTTAACCTTTTGGCCTGCTTGATTGCAGCACATGTTTCACAATCATGGATAACCTGTCTATGGTTAAGTCAGTCCACCTCTCGGTCATGAGCCCATCTATTCTTGCATCCCTTCCTTGATGACCTGAAGCAGCATGGGCCCACTGAGCTAGAAGAAGTTCACCTTTACATTGCCAGTCAAAATCCACCTCAGCTACCTTAATCTTAGCAGCCTGATCCACTTGCTGATTGTTTTGGTGTTCCTCAGTGGCTCAACTTTTAGGCACATAAACATCTACATGATGTACTTTTACAGTCAGGTTCTCTAGCCAAGCACCAATGTCCTGCCACAAGGAGGCAACCCAAATAGGTTGGTCTCTGTGCTACCAGTTATTTTACTTCCACTGCTTTAACCACCCCCACAGGGCATTTGCTACCATCCATGAGTCAATGTAGAGATAAAGTACTGGCCACTTTTCTCTTTCAGCAATGTCTAACGCCAGCTGTATGGCTTTTACCTCTACAAACTGGCTTGATTCACCTTGTCCCTCATCAGCCTCTGTGACTTGTGTAGAACTCCATAGAGCAGCTTTCCACTTTCGATGTTTTCCTACAAGACAACAGGATCCGTCAGTGAACAGGGCATACTGCTTTTCATTATCTGGTAATTCATTATATGGTGAGGCTTCTTCAGCACACATCACCTCTTCTTCTGGTAACATTGCAAAATCTCTGCCTTCTGGCCAGTTTGTGATCATTTCTAAGATCCCTGGGCAATTAGATTTTCCTCTTTGAGCCTGCTGTGTGATTAATGCAACCCACTTACTCCATGTAACACTGGTTGTATGATGAGTGGAAGGAATCTTACCCTTGAACATCCAGCTCAGTACTGGTAATTGGGGTGCCAGGATGAGCTGTGATTCAGTACCAACCACTTCTGAAGGAGCTCAGACCCCTTCATATGCTGCCGGTATCTCTTTTTCAGTTGGAGTATAGTTGGCCTCCGAGCCTTTATATCCTCTACTCCAAAACCCTAGAGGTCAACCTCAAGTCTCACCTGGTGCCTTTTGCCAGAGGCTCCAGGTGGGACCATTGTCCCCAGCTGCAGTATAGAGCACATTCTTAATATCTTGTCCTGTCTGGACTGGTCCAAGGGCGACTGCATGTACAATCTCTTGTTTAATTTGTTCAAAGGCTTGTCGTTGCTCAGGACCGCATAGAAAATCATGTTTCTTTCGAGTCACTTGGTAGAGAGGGCACACAATCTGGATGTAGTCCAGCATATGCATTTTCCAGAAACCCACAACACCTAAGATAGCCTGTGTTTCCTTTTTGTTAGCTGGTGGGGACATAGCTGTTATTTTGTTAATCACCTCTATCGGGATCTGGCGACGCCCATCTTGCCATTTAATTCCCAGAAACTGAATCTCTTGGGCAAGCTTCTTGACCTTACCTCTCTTTATGGCGAAACCAGCTTTCAAAAGAATTCGAATTATTCTCTCACCTTTCTTGAAGACTTCTGCTGCTGTGTCACCCCATACAATGATGTCATCAATGAACTGCAGGTGTTCCAGAGCTTTACTTGGTTCCAGTGCAGTCTGGATCAGTCCATGGCAGACAGTAGGGCTATGCTTCCACCCCTGCAGCACTCGATTCCAAGTGTACTGGATACCCCTCTAGATAAAGGCAAACTGTGGCCTGCATTCTGCTGCCAAAGGAATAGAGAAAAATGCATTAGCAATGTCAATTGTAGCATACCACTTGGTTGCCTTTGACTCCAGTTTATATTGCAGTTCTAACATGTGCGGCATGGCAGCACTTAACAGTGGTGTAACTTCATTTAGGCCATGAGAGTCTACTATTAGTCTACATTCTCCACTAGGCTTTGGCACTGGCCATATAGGACTGTTGAAAGGTGAGTCTTACTGGTCACTCCTGGATTCTCTAGTTGTCAAATCAGTTTATGAATGGGGATCAGGGAATCTTGATTGGTGCGATATTGTTGTCTGTGCACCATCGTGGTAGCAATCGGCACCTGTTGCTCTTTGACCTTAAGCAGTCCTACAACAGAAGGGTTGTCTGAGAGATCAGACAAGGTAGACAGCTGTTTAATGTCCTCAGTCTCTACAGCTGCTATACTAAAGGCCTATCGATACCCTTTTGGATCCTTAAAATACCCTCTCATGAGGTAAGCTATACCAAGAATGCATGGAGCATCTAGGCCAGTCAGAATAGGGTGCCTTTCCCACTCATTTCCAGTTAGGTTCACTTCAGCCTCTAACACAGTCAATTCTTTGTTTCCCCCAGTCGCTCCAACAATACCGATAGATTCTGACCCTTTATGATTTGATGGCATCATTGTTCACTGTGCGCCAGTGTCTACCAGGGCTTTATACTCATGTGGTTCTGACATACCAGGCCATCGAATCCACACAGTCAAACTCGGTTGCCATTGTCCCTCTCCTCCACCTGGCTAGGGGCAGGGTCCCCCTAATTCTCTTTGATTGACTCTGGTAGGGAGACACAAGAATCCCATCTACCTTGGCTGGAAAGCTGCTCACTGGAAACCAGAGCAACTTTTCTCTTGGGAGCTTTCTTTTTCAACTCACGTACTCATGCCTCTAGGTCAGCAGTGGAATTACTCATATATTCCCCCTGGTCACACAGGAAAAAACATAATTCACCTTGTGATGTGTTCCATTTCTCTCGAGCTGGTCCTGCAGAAGGGCATCTTCTCCTAATAACTGTGACTTGCACCCGTGCAGGTAACAAGTAGAATCTATGCTCCCTCTTGGACAGTTTGTCACACAGTTTCTCCACAGCTGAGACACAGGCTTGCAGGGGAGGTGTGCTGGTTTTGTTAAAAACAAGTTTCTCTTTTAGTGAATTTGCCTGTCAGCTAAAGCCTTCATGTTAGCTGCATTTTCCTGGAGAACCCAACACATGTTTTAGTTAAACCTAGCAATGGAATGCAAGCTTATTGATAAGCACGGATGGACATCTCGCGAGAGTGGCAACAAGAAAACTGATGACCGAGAGACTGACCAATGGTGTATAACATTCCATTCACGTGAATACTTCATATAAAAGTGGAAGATCACGAGGATCTCGTCCCTTTGCCTTTTCCCTTTTTTCCTCATGGCTGACATTAGGAGAGGACCTTGCTGGTCGTCCCTGCGAACTGAGGCCTAGTGAGAGACTGAATCCAGCTCCGGTTGGCTACAGAGTCTAATCCAGGACTTTGGGTGCTGGCTCTGCAGTTGCTGAGACTTACAAGATTGGTTTTGTATATTTTGTATTATTTTCTCTATTCTTATTAGTAGCGTTAGTAAAACATCTTTAACTTTTCCAACTCTCTTCTCTCTGTCCTTCTTTCCCTCCCGATCGCCTGTCCTGAGTGGGAAGGGGGGAGAGGGAGGGGCAAAAGGGGGAAGTGGGGGGGAGAGGAGGTTAACAATACATCTGCCAGGGTTTGATTGTCACCCCGCAATCTTAACCCTCGACAATCGTCCCAAAGTTCAAGTTTAAGTTTTGAGTCACTAATGCTCGTAACAGTCTTTTCAGGTTTTAATTGCTTCACTGCAGTAATTATCAGTTTCCAGGTGGTTACAAGGCCAAGAAAATATTTTTCACTGTGACTGATTGTCTTCCACAACACAGTTCCCACTTTTTCCCAAGTCTCTATTTGAAAAACTCATAACAGGTCAGCAGGAAACCCACTGCCTCTGCACCAAATTAATAGTCTTTTGAGGTTACTCTCCTCATACTTCACCCCTCTCTTAGAGAGAATATGCGAGAGGAGTCGCAGTATTTCTTCTTCTTCTTTAAAAATATTCTGCCCCATCTCCTCTTGCCCCCATCTACTCACCTCTTTGGGTGTCCGTTGCAACGATATTGGATCCTTTATCCCTCCTCTGTCGCTTCTGTAGTGATCAATCAGGAGTCACACAGCCCGCAGACTGTGTCCCGGTCACGGTCCAGCCAAGTTGTTCCAGCTGGGGCTCGCTCCCTGCAGCAGTCGTCCCCCTTCTGTAAATTCTCCTTATGGATCACGTCGGGGTCACCAATTGCTAGGGGAAATCCCATGGGCAAGACTGCTTGAAGGAAAAGGGACCCAAGAGAGCTGGATCGCATTCAGAGATTGCTTCTTCCATGCTCAGGATCAGAGCATCCCCACACGCAGGAAGTCGAGGAAGGGAGCCAGGAGGCCTGTGTGGTTGAATAGGGATCTGTTGGGTATGCTCAAGCAGAAGAGGAGAGTTTACAGGTCATGGAAGCAGGGACTGGCCACTTGGGAGGAATATAAGGCTGCTGTTAGAGGATGTAGGAAGGTAGCTAAGACAGCCAAGACCTCCTTAGAATTACAGCTGGTGAGAGGGGTCAAGAACAGCAAAAAGAACTTTTTCAAATACATAGCAGATAAAACTAATACCAGAGACAATGTAGGCCCACTGATGAATGGAGTGGGTGCCCTGGTGGCAGAAGATACAGAGAAGGCAGAATTACTGAATGCCTTCTTTGTCTCTGTCTACTCTGCTGGAGGCTGTCCTGGGGAGCCCCATACCCCTGAGACCCCGGATGAAGCCAGGTCAATGGAGGAGTTTGCTTTAGTCGATGAGGACTGGGTTAGGGAGCTATTAAATAGTCTGGACATCCATAAATCCATGGGTCCAGATGGGATGCATCCGCGGGTGCTGAGGGAGCTGGCTGAAGTCATTGCTAGACCGCTCTCCATCATTTTTGCCAAGTCTTGGGAAACGGGAGAGGTGCCCGAGGATTGGAGGAAAGCAAATGTCACTCCAGTCTTCAAAAAGGGCAAGAAGGAGGACCCGGGTAATTATAGACCGGTCAGCCTCACCTCTGTCCCAGGGAAAGTAATGGAACAGTTTGTCCTTGGTGTCATCTCAAGGCACATCAGGGATAAGAGGGTCATTAGGGGCAGTCAGCATGGCTTTACCAAGGGTAGGTCATGCTTGACCAATCTCATAGCCTTTTATGAGAATTTAACAAGGTGGATGGATGATGGCAGAGCGGTGGATGTGGTCTACCCTGACTTCAGTAAAGCCTTTGACACAGTCTCTCACAGCATCCTCACAGCTAAATTGAGGAGGTGTGGTCTAGACAATAGAGTAGTGAGGTGGGTTAAAGAGAGAAGCCAGAGAGTGGTGGTCAATGGTGCGGAGTCTAGTTGGAGGCCAGTATCTAGTGGAGTGCCTCAGGGGTCAGTACTGGGGCCAATATTATTCAATATATTCATTAACGATTTGCACGAGGGAATTGAGTGTACTATCAGCAAGTTTGCTGATGACACTAAGCTGGGCGGAGTGGCTGACACGCCAGAAGGCTGTGCTGCCATCCAGCGGGATCTGGACAGGTTGGAGAGTTGAGCAGGGAATAACCTGATGAAATTTAACAAGGGAAAGTGTAGAGTCCTGCATCTGGGCAGGAACAACCCCAGGTTCCAGTATAGGTTGGGAAATTACATATTAGAGAGCAGTGTAGGGGAAAGGGACCTGGGGGTCCTGGTGGACAACAGGATGACCATGAGCCAGCACTGTGCCCTTGTGGCCAGGAAGGCCAATGGCATCCTGGGGTGTATTACAAGGGGAGTGGTCAGTAGATCGAGAGAGGTCCTCCTTCCCCTCTACTCCGCCCTGGTGAGACCCCATCTGGAATATTGTGTCCAGTTCTGGGCCCCTCAGTTCAAGAAGGACAGGGAACTGCTGGAGAGGGTCCAGCGTAGGGCAACAAAGATGATTAAGGGAGTGGAGCATCTCCCTTATGAAGAAAGGCTGAGGGAGCTGGGTCTCTTCAGTTTGGAGAAGAGGAGACTGAGGGGTGACCTTATTAATGTTTATAAATATATAAAGGGTGAGTGCCATGAGGATGGAACCAGGCTCTTCTTGGTGGCAAACAACGATAGGACAAGGAGTAATGGGATCAAGCTGGAACACAAGAGGTTCCACTTAAATTTGAGAAAAAACTTCTTCTCAGTGAGGGTGACAGAGCACTGGAACAGGCTACCCAGGGAGGTTGTGGAGTCTCCTTCCCTGGAGACATTCAAGGTCTACCTGGACATGTTCCTGTGCGACCTCACCTAGGCGTTCCTGCTCCAGCAGGAGGATTGGACTAGATGATCTTTTGAGGTCCCTTCCCATCCCAAACATACTGTGATACTGTGAAAACACACCCTAATACTGATTTGTTAAGAACACCACTGGGAACAGACGTTCCTGAGCCTATCTTCTAAGTAAAAACCATGAGAAGGGGTAAGAGGAGAGGGAAGCACAGAGCGGCGTACAGCGTAAGTGGGAGAAGGGGGGAAGAAGCCTTACAGTGTTTTTACACAAACAACACCATAAAGAGAGAGTTGTAACAACAACCAATAAAACAATTTACTTACATTCCTGACAAGTTGTTTGATTTTCAGAAAGGCAATACACAGAAACACGTAATATGTGCTATAAAACTTGCAGATATAGCTTATGTACAGGGGAAGCAGCTTGTCCCATACTAACTCAGTCCCACAGCTCTCTCATTCAGTGAGGACTGCTTATCCCTGTTATACCCAGGGATGTGTGGCCACAAAAATTTACTCACCCACTGGATTGCATGGTTACCGCCATACACACTCTGCTAGATGAAGAGCCTCACAGGGGTCAGACACTCACACGGGTCACCATTTGCGGCGATGAGGAACAATGCATACAGACGCAGACAGAGATGCACAGATACAAGGCCAAGCTGAGCCAGGCTGAGATCACTTTTATTAACAGTTCTCAATTTATAGATTTACAGATATGGGCCTGGACCAAGAGATCTCCTTAAGTATGAAGCATGACGCTAATGGGATGGAATACTCTTACTGATCAGTCTGGATGTCAGTCAAGCTCTGCCCCATCCGTACCCCCCTTCCTTGATGCCTCACACCTGTGGGTAGAGCACTCAGGTGTCCTTGGCTCTCCGACCAGAGCAATTAAAAACATAAACTCTGTGCTAGGGTGTTATCTCTTGTTCTCAAACTAAGTTCAAATGATGAGCGTGCTAGCTATGAAAAAGAAAGATTTCTAACTGCATGAAGAAAAATAACCCATTTTCAGTCAAACCACCACAAGTGGCAAGCACCATCTCTGTACTACTCCCATGTTGCCTGACCTTACTTCCCCTGACCATGTAATTTCTTTTTTTGCTGTATTTCAAGAAGAAGATCCCTGCTCAACCAAGCTGGCTTTTTGCCTCACCTGCTAGATATTTGGAGTTTTGGAAAGTACTTGGAAATACAAGGAAGGAGGATCTTGCGAAATATTGTAATCAATGGTGTCCGCTGTGTAAGTTAGATGACTAGAAGAAGTGGCCAGAGAATGGAACCTTGAAGTATAATACTTTGTTACAATGTATGTTGTTTTTAAAGTGAGAAGAGCAGGACAAAAAATAAATCTTTGCAAGAGATCATTAAATCGTTGCAGACAGTTTTACAGGTGGAATGGTTTGACCTTCAACAAGCTGGGAGAGAACTAACTGATAACACACAAGTCACAGAGAACTTGCAGAACACTCTGTGAGATGCTTTTCGTTATTAACCTGTTTTCTTTGTAGGTATCTGTTTAAGCACATTACAGTTTCATAAGTCTTTGCCAGTTATATGGTACAGTAAGTTCACAGACTGCTAAATCACGAGAATCCGTGGATTCAAAATGTACATTTTGTGATGATATGAAGACCATGAGTAATTCAGTTCTTTACCACGTGAATGTGATTATAAGATTTTGTGCGTGGTAGCTGATACTTTTATTTCTAGCATGCTAGCTTTATTCTGGTATCCAGACTTGCGCAACTCTCTGATAGGCTGTGTCTCATCTCGGTGTACTAAATTTGGCTCTTTTGTATGCGCACCAGGTAAAGAATCCTGTTTTTGGGATAACAGTTGTAGCACGCTAGATGAGACACTAATAAAAGCCTTGCCCAGTTCAATTTGCTAGGGCACCAGGGGGGGCAGGTGCCAATGGGGCTCCACCGTGCACTGACCTGTTTTGTCAGGGAGACCCAGCGATACCTCTACCTGGCTGAGCAGTAAGCAGATCAAAGGTGCAATGCTAAAATTTGGTTCAGGTACTAAAGTACCACCTTGCTCCCCATTAGGATGCATCCTTACACATTAGAGTAGATTTGTGGGGGAATCCTCTAAGAAAAGAAAGTTTGAAACAATATTGTATTCACGTGTGGCTTGAATGTGGGATTCTGGGTTATAGTGCTGTATTGCAATTACTGTTGTTCTGCAGATCTTTGGAAAAAATGGGATGAAGTACAGTACTGTAAGTTAATTTCCTCTTATTTTTATCTAACAATTTTGAGACGAGAAAAGAATTTAAGTTGTTAAACTCTGATTCACATTGAATTTACATGCTAGCTGCAGATATGGGAAAGAAAAGTAAATGCTATGATGGATGTGAACCTGGGAGAGGTTGTATTTAAAAGTTGGTAGAATATTAACTCATTCGGATCTAGGAAATTGAAAATAATGGATTGGTGGTTAATAAGCTGTTTATTGACACCTGTAAGAAATTGCAAAAGGTAAATGGGGCTGAGGAATGTAACTATTGCTCACCTAATAGGAACTGCATATAAAGTGTACTATGGCTGGAATGATATGGTAAAATAAAAAAGCAAAATATCCCAGGCCTGTGGTGTACAGCTTGAACATACATTTCAGGCCTGTGTCAAGCTGCAAGATAAACTCAGCTCATTGTAACTGAGGAGTCTGCTAGGGCCTGGCAACTCCCACTTGGTACCAGTGATTATACCACCTGCATGTCCTTGCCTGTATCTAAACTGCAGCGAGAAGAGAAATAAAATTAAAAAAAAATTAAAAAAAATAAAAAAAAAGGAAAAATCTATCTGCCCACTGCTAAAGCGGCGAAAGAGGGGCTTTAGTCCACCCCCCAGCAATGTTGCTGTTGGAGAACTGTAATTCTGAATGAAGGAGTCTGAGGGTGAAATTTAAAGGCATCCCCAGTGGATCCGTAGTTCTGATAAAGCTGGGAAATTAAACCAAAAATCTCTTAATAGACTTATTCTGTGCTAAATGGTTGTAAGAGACTTCTTCTGCTAGTTATGGAGGTCATGGGAAAGAAAGAAAGAAACCGCGACATATGGTGACTCCAACGTGATCCTGCATGAAGAGGATTTCGCATGAAGAAGAGACAGAGGTGAAGCTGTGACAGCCGAAGACGAACGAGATGTGGAGACGGAGCCCAGTACAGCTGATAGAGTAGCAGGGGGGAGCTGCCAAAGATCCGGATCCTTGAAAAGACACAACACCAAGAGTAGGTGAGCTGCTGGGAACAGGAGGGGGAACTTATATTATCTACATGAAAGTTGCTTCTGAAGAAGGAGGGTATTAGCCTTCTGGAATTGACTTTACGAAGGATGTTACTATGCGGCAAAGCACTACCCAAAGATGGAAAGAAACAACTGTTAACGCCATGGCACTAGTTGCTAGAGACTTTGAGAGGATTAAATGAGCAATGGGACATTGGCTTTCCCACAAAGATTTCTCAAATATCAGGCTAAATCATCGTCACTAACATTGTCAATCCAGCTTCTTTCCTCAGTGGTTACATTGGAAAACCAGTTCATCATAATTGCCTGGAAACCATCGAAGCAACATACTCCAGCCGACCAGATCTAAAGGGCAATCCTATGGAGAAAACTGAGAACTGCTTTATGTACGACAGCAGCAATATCCTGAACGGTGAAAGGCATGCTGGTTATGCTAGAACTACTAGTCATGAAGTGATGGAATCTGGACCTCTGCCTAAAATACTTCAGCACAAAAGGCAGAAATAATCGCCCTTACTTGTGCTCTGGAACTAGCTGAAGGTAAAACTGTGAACTTTTATGCAGACTCTAAGTATGCTTTCAGGGTTGTGCATGCGCACGGAACAATTTGGAAAGAAAAAGGACTCTTGAACTCTCAAGGCAAACATATCAAACATGCAGAAGAAATACTGGCAGCTCAACTTCCTAAGAAGGTGGCAATCATGCATATCAAGGCGCACCAGAAAGTGAGCTCGGAATTGGAAAGAGGAAATGAGCTGGTGGACAGAGAGGCAAAACTGGTGCCTAAGCAAAAGATAAAAGTAGAAAGTGCCCTAGTCCCCGACGGGCAGGTTATTTTAGAAGGTAAGCCAGAATATACTAAGGAAGGCCAGAAACTTATTATAGATTTAGAGGAATCATATAATGAGGAAGGGTGGGCTCACACCCCACAAGGGAAAACTTATTGTTACCTCCTATTTAGTTTGGCCTTTAGTAGCAGAAGCATTATATAAACATATGCAATAATGGCAAATTGATTTTTCGGAACTCCCAAGAAAAGGGGGGTGCCGATATTTGTTGGTACTGATACCTTTTCAAGTTGGTCAGAAGCACTCCCTACCAGAACAGCAAAAGCTCGGCAGGTAACTAAAACATTAGTACAAGAAATAATACCAAGGTTTGGAGTTCCAGCTGATATATCCTCTGATAAAGGGCCACATTTTATTTCAAAAATTGTACAGCAAATCAGTCAGCACTTGGGAATAGTGTCTGAATCAAAGACTGCTGCTACTGTTGTTGGAGTGCCGTTTAAACCATTTTAGCATTAACTTAACAATATGTTCTTCATATTTTATTCTCTGCTTTTGTAAAATTCACAAAAATAGTTTCACTATAGCTTCTTCTTCTGCAGACAAATTAGATCCCATATTTAACTATCCAGCCGCTCACCTGTATTCGTGAGACGGTGATTGCCCAGGCGTGTTTCTCGATCAGTCCAGCTGTCGAGATGATCGTTCGGCTGGAGTCCCTCCAGACGCTCGCTTCAGTGTTTCTGTGACCCTATCACGTTGGGGTCACCATTTGAGGGATTGACGACACGGACTCCTGGTGCAGGTGAACCAAAAGACCCTTTATTTAGGCAAGGCACTTACATTTATAGCTGGTAGCTATCGTACACACATTTAACTTTCTGTTTCGATTGGTTTATGCTAGCTGTTCATGCACTTAAAGCTATCTCGCAATTGGTTTATTTAATCTTGCACACGCTCTGGCAGTTTGGCTAACACACTGTAAATTGTTGGAGCGAATAAAGGACTCAGCATTCTGATTCAATATGTGAATCATGCAAAGCCGATTTATTACAGAAACAAGCCTTTTTATATATGCAGTTATTTTCTGATCACGCGTCCACGCTCCAAGCATGCATTAACTGATTGGATATCATCTATGTTCACGAACTGTCCATGCGTCTGAGTCTCACTGCTGATAGGTCTGTTGATTTACGTCGTGTTGCTGCCTTGTAGCTGCTGAATTGTTTTGCTTCTACAGCAGATCCTGTTTTCAGTTTTCCAAGGTGGCCTTGAAATTCCTTTGGGCCTGTCTAGTTCAATAACAAATCTCCGTCTAATAGAAACCCATCCACAGTAAATATCATGCTGACAGTGTTTCATCGACCTCCTCTTATCTTGTAGAAAATCATCCTGGTTCCTCATTCTATTTTAGTCAAGGACGTTCCAATAACTCAAGGTGACTGTCTGTAAGATATTCCACAAAGAAGGGCTTCTTCAAGTACATCAAGAGCAAAAGGAAGGCTAGAGAAAATGTAGGTCCAGTGCTGAGTGAGGTGGGTGCCCTGGTGATAGAGGATACAGAGAAGGCAGAATTACTGAATATTGCCTTTGCTTCCATCTTTACTGCTAAGACAAGCCCTCAGGAATCCCAGACCCTGGAGGTAAGAGAGAAAGACTGGAGAAAAGAAAACTTTCCCTTGGTTGAAGAGGATCAGGTTAGAGATTGTTAGGCAAACTGGACACCCACAAATCCATGGCCTCTGATGGGACGCACCCATGAGTGCTGAGAGAGCTGGAAGATGTTATTGCTAAGCCACTCTCCATCATCTTGGAAACGTCATGGATGAGAGGTGCCTGAGGACTAGAAGAAGGCCAACATCACTCCGGTCTTCAAAAAGGGCAAGAAGGAGGACCCAGGAAACTACAGACCAGTCAGCCTCACCTCCATCCCTAGAAAGGTGATGGAACAACTCATTCTGGACATCATCCCCAAGCATGTGGAGGAAAAGAAGGTTATCAGGAGTAGTCAGCATGGGTTCACCAAAGGGAAATCATGTTTGACCAACCTGATAGCCTTTTATGATGGTATGACTGGCTGGGTAGATGAGGGAAGAGCAGTGGATGTTGTCTACCGTGACTTGAGCAAGGCTTTTGACACTGTCTCTCACAACATCCTCATAGATAAGCTCAGGAAGTGTAGGTTGGATGAGTGCGCGGTGAGATGGATCAAGAACTGGCTGTATGGCAGAGCTCAGAGGGTTGTGATCAATGGTGCAGAGTCTAGTTGGAGGTCTGTAGTTAGTGGGGTTCCCCAGGGGTTAGTACTGGGTCCAGTCTTGTTCAACCTGTTCATCAGTGACCTGGATGAAAAGACTGAGTGTACCCTCAGCAAGTTTGCTGATGATACAAAACTGGGAGGAGTGTTTGATACACCAGAAGGCTGTGCTGCCATTCAGTGAGATCTGGACAGGCTGGAGAACTGGGCAGAGAAGAACCTAATGAAGTTGAACAAGTGTAGGTTCTTGTATCTGGGGAGGAATAACCCCAGGCACCATACAGGTTAGGGGTTGATGTGTGGGAAAGCAGCATTGCAGAGAAGAACCTGGGAGTCCTGGTCAACAACAGGTTGATCAAGAATCAGCGATGTGCCCTTGTGGCCAAGAAAGCCAATGGTATCCTGGGGTGCATTGGGAAGAGTGTGGCCAGCAGGTCAAGGGAGGTTATCCTCCCTCTCTGCTCTGCCCTGGTGAGGCCGCATCTGGAGTACTGTGTCCAGTTCTGGGCTCCCCAGTTTAAGAAGGACAAGGAATTACTGAAGGGAGTCCAGCAGAGGGCTCCAACTATGACTGGAGCATCTTTCTTATGAAGAGAGACTGAGAGAGCTGGGTCTGTTCAGCCTGGAGAAGGCTGAGAAGGGATCTTAGTTATGCTTATAAATATCTCAAGGTTGGGTGTCAAGAAAATGAGATTAGACCCTTGTCAGTGGTGCCTAACAATAGGATGAGGGGCAATGGGCACAGACTGAAACATAGGAGGTTCCATATGAATATGGGAAGAAACTTCTTTACTTTGAGGGTGACAGAGCACTGGAACAGGCTGCCCAGAGAGGTTGTGCAGTCTCCTTCCTTGGAGACATTAAAAACCCACCTGAACGCATTTCTGTGTGATCTGCTCTAGGTGAACCTGCTTTAGCAGGTGGGTTACACTAGATGATCTCCAGAGGTCCCCTCCAACCCCAACCATTCGGTGACTCTGTAAATTTTTGGTTTTTACTGTAAGAACAATCATCCACTGGAACAGCCTCCCCAGGGACATGGTAGAGTCCCCATCGCTGGAGGTTTTCAAGATGCCTTTAGATAGGGTGCTAGATAATCTCATCTGTGCTCCTGTTCTCACAAAAGGTTGGAGCAGATGTTCTTTCCAGGTCCCTTCCCACCTGGGCTGCTCTAGGACTCTACGATTCTTCATTGGATCATTGTTTAACAGCCCTTCACTCTCTCTGGTTTGGAGCCCAGTATCAGCAACAATGTCTGCGAGGCAAGACAAATTCCACCAGGCACCACAGACTTCTAAAACCTATGATAATCATCCAATCACCCAGTCTCTCTGAATGTATAAGTCATACTTTCCTTCTTCAGAATTCCCCTGCCCCCAGAAGAAGGAACACCTTCTAGATACCTTAGGGAGTTTACACTGACAAAACAATAGATCGCTACCTGGCTCAGTCAGTCAGCAAGCAAACACTGCACCAGTGTAATTTCAAGGAAACGTCATTGTCACGGAGGGACCCCGAAGTTAGTTTTAGGCGGACAACCAGGTCCAAAACGGGCTTTTATTCTGTCCGGGAAAGTCCGGGAAAACAACCAATTAGAAACGGGGTTTATACAATCAGTCACTCCGGTAACATAAAATACAGATTCGGATATCAACTTTGAGGAAATTATTGGGGTACAGCAAATAAGAATAATGGAGATCCACAGTGTGTATACACGTGGCTCACCAAAAACAATGCCAGAGCCGTCCCTGACTCCAGGAAAAAAATACACCCACGTGTTTAGGGAGAAATTATATTAAGGATATACGCTTGCCTGAATCTGGCAAGGAATTATTAAAGAAAATACACGTGCTTATATTTAAGCATGGAATACACTCACGTGTCTAGTGAGGAAAACATCCACCCAAGTGGCGAGGAATTATTTAATACACTCGCTTATCTGGTGAGGAAATATCTAAGTTATCACTCACCCACACGTGGAGACGAGGCAGTCCCATTTTTCTTTCGGGAGGTTACCTTAGACGGTATCCCAGTCCCGGGAAGGTTCTCGGCGGCAGCATTTGGCCCGCGCTCCAAGAGGACCACACAAAAGGCAGCCTCGGCGGACCCCATTTATAGCCGTGTCAGATCTGGCTGTGGGCAGTCTAGAAGCTTCGCGGCTTCTCTGCACCCCCCTACTGTGGCTACGTGCACCTCTGCACCCCCCTACTGTGGCTACATGAGCCCCCTCCTCTCTCCTAATGACTCTGGCCTGGGTCTCCCAATAAGGACCATTAACTTGCCCCATTGAAGGAGAGGAGGGAGGTGTGCACACATGCAGCTGCCACATCAGTTCTCAGCGAGGGGGGGGGAGGGGGGAGAGGTAGGGGGACAGTGTACTGCCACAGTCATGTGTCAGTTTCCACCTACTTCAGGTAAATAATTTCCATCTCCTCCCCGGGAAGATGAAAGATAAGTGAAGCCCTCAGCTTACTTAACACGCCTGTGTCACCAAACTTCACCTGATGGCTTGGGGATATAGAAGAGAAGAAGATGCCTTCCAGCGGGCATCTCAGATGCCTCAGTAATATAGTGAAGGATTGCCCTGCTTTGCCATGCACATCTCCCTTTTTTAATAGCTGTTAAAGATTAAATTTGCCGTCTCGTGATGTACTTCTGATTTGCTCTCACAGCATGAAGACGGTCTCTCCAACCACCCCCACCTCCACCATCCAGTGAGCTGGGGGTGGGCAAGAGGTTGGGAGGGGACAGAGCCAGGACAACTGACCCAAACTGACAGAAGAGATATTCCACTCTGTCAGAGAAGCACCAGAACTGCCATTCGGACCAATTGTTTTCTCCTACCATATCCCTCCTCACCAGAAAAGGGATACCAGAACCATAGAATAGAATAATATAAAAATAGAATCACTTTGGTTAGAAGAGATCCTTCAAGGTCATTGAGTCCAACCATAACCTAACTCTAGCACTAAACCATGTCCCTAAGAACCTCATCTATATGCCATTTAAACACCTCCAGGGATGGTGACTCCACCACTTCCCTGGGCAGCCTGTTCCAATGCCTGACAACCCTTTCCGTGAAGAATTTTTTCCTAATATCCAGTCTAAACCTCCCCTGGCACAACTTGAGACCGTTTCCTCTTGTCCTATCACTTGCTACTTGGGAGAAGAGACCAACACCCTCCATGCTACAACCTCCTTTCAGATAGTTGTAGACAGCACTGAAGTCTCCCCTCAGCCTTCTTTTCTCGAGGCTAAACAGCCCCAGTTCCCTCAACCACTCCTCATAAGACTTGTGCTCCAGGCCCCTCACCAGCTTCATCGTCCTCCTCTGCACTCTCTCTAGTATTTCAATGTCTTTCTTATAATGAGGGGCCCAAAACTGAACACAGCATTCAAGATGGGGTCTCACCAGCGCCAAGTACAGTGGAACAATCACTTCCCTAGTCCTGCTGGCCACACTATGCCTGATACAATCCAGGATGCTGTTGGCCTTTTTGGCCACCTGGGCACACTGCTGGCTCATATTCAGCTGGCTGTCAATCAACACCCCCAGATCCTTTTCTGCTAGGCAGCTTTCCAGCCGCTGTTCCCCGAGCCTGTAGTGCTGCCTGGGGTTGTTGTCACCCAAGTGCAGGACCCAGGACTTGCCCTTGTTAAACCTCGTACAATTGGCCTGAGCCCAACAATCCAGCCGGTCCAGATCCCTCTGTATAGCCTTCTGACCCTCAAGCAGATCAACACTCCTACTGAACTTAGTGTCGTCTGCAAACTTACTAAGGGTGCACTCAATCCGTGGCGATGAGAACGACGCATACAGAGATGCATAGACAGAGACGCACAGACACAGCGTTCTTGTTGGCAGCGAGAGCAGAACCAGGCAGAGCAGACCTGAGCTGGCCTGAGCCTTCTTTAATTAGCCTTTCTCCATTTATAGCTTTAAAGATATGGGCCTGGACCAAGAGGTTAAACAGAACGTTTTTTTCAAAAAATGTTATTCCAAACACACACGCCCAGGCCCAACACTCACACGCCATACATCCTAAGGGCGGTGTTCTGGCCTGAGATATCATTCTCACTGTTTTGACTGATTGCTGTGATTTAATCTTGTTAGTAGTATTTCTTCTTTGACGCTCTGGATGGTCATGTTAGTATTGATCTTCCTTTATCATACAAGTGGCTGGACCTGCATGTCCTGCCGTTCCCACACAATCCCCTCATCTGGATCATCGATAAAGATATTAAACAGAACTGGCCCCAATACTGAGCCCTGAGGAACACCACTCATGACCGGCTGCCAACTGGATTTGGCTCCATTCACAACTCTTTGGGCCCAGCCATCCAGCAAGTTCTTTATCCATCAAAGAGTACACCCATCCAGGCCATGAGCTGTCAGCTTCTCCAGGAGAATGCCGTGGGATACAGTGTCAAAGGCCTTACTGAAGTCTAAGTACACAATATCCACAGCCTTTCCCTCATCTACAAGGTGGGTCACCTTGTCATAGAAGGAGATCAGGTTGCCTGCCTTTCATAAACCCATGCTGACTGGGACTGATCGCTTGGTTGTCTCGTATGTGCTGTGTGATGGCATTTAGGATGATCTGCTCCCTGACCTTCCCCGGCACTGAGGTCAGACTGGCAGGCCTGTAATTCCCTGGATCTTCCTTTCGGCCCTTCTTGTAGATGGGCATCATGTTTGCCAACTTCCAGTAAACTGGGACCTCCCCAGTTAGCCAACATTGCTGATAGATAATGGAAAGTGGCTTAGTGATAACCTCCGCCAGTTCCCTCAGCACCCTTGGGTGTATCCCATCCGGCCCCATAGACTTTTGGGTGTCCAAGTGGTGTAGCAGGTTGCTAAGCATTTCCCTTTGGATTATTGGGGCTTCATTCTGCTCCCCATCCCTGTCTTCTGGCTCAGGGGGCTGGGTACCTGGAGCACAACTGGTCTTACTATTAAAGACTAAGGCAAAGAAGATATTTAGTACATCAGCCTTTCCCTCATCTTCTGTCACTGTTTCCCCTCACATCCATCAGGAGATGGAGATTCTCCTTAGCCTTTCTTTTGTTGCTGATATATTTATAGAAACATTTCTTGTTGCCTTTTACAACAGTGGCTGGGATTAAGTTCTAGTTGGGCTTTGGTCCTTCTAATTTTCTCCCTGCATAACCTCACAGAGTTCTTGTATTCCTCTTGAGTCACCTGCCCCTCCTTCCAAAGGTTATAAATTTTCTTTTTATTCCTAAGTTCCAGACACAGCTCTCTATTCAGCCAGGCCAGCCTTCTTCCCCGCCAGCTCGCTTTTGGGCACATGGGGACAGCCTGCTCCTGTGCCTCTAAGATTACCTTATTGAAGAGAGACCAGCCTTCCTGGACTCCTTTGTCCTTCAGGACTGCCTCCCAAGGGACTCTGCCAACCAGCCTCCTAAACAGATCAAAGTCTCCCCTTCGGAAGTCCAAAGTAGCAGTTCTGCTGACCACCCTCCTTACTTCTCCAAGAACAGAAAACTCAATCGTTTCATGATCACTATGCCCAAGGTGACCTCCAACCAACACATTGCCCACAAGTCCTTCTCTATTTACAAACAACAGATCCAGCGGGGTACCTTCCCCAGTAGGTTCGCTGACCAGCTGTGTCAAGGAGTTGTCCTCCATACACTCCAGGAGCCTCCTAGACTACTTCCTCTCTGCTGTGTTTTATTTCCAGCAGACATTCGGTAGGTTTAAGTCCCCCACAAAAACAAGGGCTAGCGATTGGGAGACTTCTCCCAGCTGCCTGCAAAATATTTCATCTGCCTCTTCATCCTGGTTGGGTGGTCTGTAACAGACTCCTACCAGGATATCTGCCTTGTTGCTCTTCCCCTTGATTCTCACCCATAGACACTCAACCCTATCATCACCCTCATCATGCTCCAGACTATCATAACACCCCCTGACATACATGGCTACCCCACCTCCTCTCCTTCCTTGCCTATCTCTTCTGAAGATTTTATAACCATCTAATGCAGCACTCCAGTTGTCAGAATCATCCCACCATGTTTCTGAGATGGCTACTATATCATAGCTTTTCTGCCTCACAATGGCTTCCCACCCCTCCTGTTTGTTGCCCATGCTGTGTGCATTCATACAGATGCACTTCAGCTGGGCCATTAATCCCGCCACCTTTTTCTGGTGAGAAGCCCTAAATTCCTTGGTGGCCATCCTCAAGTGCTTCCACGATTTCTGACAGATCATTAACCCTTGTGTTTATCCTACTGCGTGGCTCTCCATTCCCTACCTCCACTGGGATGGCAGTCTGAAGGGCCTCGCTAGCACCCCTTCCCTCAAATGCTGGCATGCCGCCCTTGGGTATGCTTCTGCCACATCTGGTTTCCTCCCCTCCCCGCTTCAAATCTAGTTTAAAGTCCTCTCAATGAGTCCTGCTAACTCCTGCCCCAGGATCCTTTTCCCTTTTTGAGACAGGTGTGTCATATTTCTTGCTAGCAGACCAGGTGCCGTGTAACCCAGCCCATGATCAAAACCAAAAAATTCTGCCAGTGACACCAGTCCCACAGCCAGGTACTGATCTGGCGGTCTTCCTGCATCTTTCCTCCTGAAACCCTGCAACTGTGGGGACAGAGGGGACACTACTTGTGCTCCTGACCCTTTGATCAGTCATCCCAAGATCCTGAAGTCTCTCTTGATTGCCTTTCGTTTTCCCTTTTCACTTACATCATTGCCTACCTGAAAAATTATTAGGGGATAATAGTCTGAGAGCCTAACATGGGCAGGAAGTTTACTTTTTATGTCTTTAACGCTGGCCCCAGGGAGGCATCAGACTTCCCGAAGAAGTGGGTCTAGCCTGCATATAGGGCCTTCTGTTCCCTTTAGAAGGGAGTCTCCCACGAACACAACCCACCTTTTTTCCTTTGTGGGAGCTGTTTTGATGGAGGGCACAGAATGACTTATCCTCTGCGGCACTTCCAACTTAGCGGAACCGCCTCCCTCAATGTTGTTGCTTGGTTCCACTTGCAAGGCCTCATACCTGTTTTGCGAGGGAACCTGGGAAGGTGGGGTGGTCACAAAAGGGACCCTCCTCCTTCTACGCCGAGCAGGAACACGCTGCCATTGCCCCCTATCCCTCGTGTCACTGCATTCCACATCCAGAGCCTCATGCCTGTTGAACGGAGGCACCCGGGAGGGTGGGGTGGGTAAGGGGGTGTTTCTCCTGCCAACCCAAGTGTGGACTTTATTCCATTCATCCCTTTCCCTTGCCCTGATTTTTTCAGTCAGGCAAGGGGAGGATACAGGAATCCCTTGATCTTCATTTCTTGCTGGTGGTCTTATCTGTCTGTGGGTGACCAAAGCTTGATCCCACAGGTCGATTTCCTTTACCAGCTCCCTGATACTTCTCGACCTTTCTAACTCCTCTTTCAGTTCTACTACCAGGCTGAGGAGGTCATCCAACTTCTCACACCTCACACAAATGTTTTCTCTACTGCCACTCTATACCAGTGAAAGGCTCTGGCATACTCTGCAGACTGAGGTCTGGGTGGCTGCATGTTCCCATGGCAGCTCTGTCTGGGTTGTTACCTCTATGTTGTTGAGTGCAGAGTACTTACCTTTGCCCCGAGTGGGTACCATAGTTGGCTCCTTCTGCGAGGGTGACGAAAACCAATTGAGGTAATCACTTGAGCCAGCAAAGCTTCCTCACCCTACCCACTCACCCTTCAGCGCAAACTGCCACACTAACTGCCTCACCCCTGTTTGCTGGCCTTGTTTGCTACGCTCCCTAGGAGGCCATTTGAATCTTCCTTGGTTGCTCCTGGCAATGCCCCCTCTGCATCAGCCCCTCTCACAAGATCAGCTGGTTCACAGCAATTCTCTCAGCATGACCACAGTTTTGCCCGGCTACAGGATTCCCTCCTCATCTCCTCAATCCATGCCTAGGCTCAGCTCTTAACATAGCCACTGCTGCGCTCTTCGTTTCACCACGTTAAAATATCTGGCAGTTTCTCTGTAGCCGTTGCTGTGCTTGTTGCACGTCGCTGACTGAGAGGCCATAAAACACAGCCATTGATAAAGCACTCCAACAGGAGTTGGATGCTTCCAACACATTGCACTGTGCCGAAACCACCCTTGTATGGCACACCTGTAGCGTCACATATGGTATTTTCTACCGTTTTAGCAGCAGCCTACACTGGTGTGCTGGTTTGACTGAAAGTGAGTTAATTTTTTCATGCAGTTAGAATTTTTTTTCATAGCTAGCACGGTCATCATTTAGATTTAATTGGAGAACAAGAAGATAACAGCCTGGGACAGAGTAAATGGTTTTAATTGCTCTGGTCCGAGAGCCAAGAACAGTTCCGAGTGCTCTGCCCACAGGCATGAGGCAGCTAGTAAGGGGGGCATAGATGGGGCAGACCATGACCGACATCCAGACTGATCAATAAGAATATTCCACGCCATTAGCATCATGCTTCATACTTAAGGAGAGTCAAGATCTTGCAGCTAGCTCTTTGTCAGAGCCGGGCCAGAGACCCGTTTGGGAGAGTTCTGTTCAGGACTTTATTTTGGCCTCTGGCCATCCTGCCATTTTGCACAGGCCTCTGGACCTTACAGTCTTTTTCTCTCTTCTCTCTCTCTTTTATTTTAGATTCTATTTTCCATTTTCTATATATGACTATTAGTACATTGGTGTTATTTTATTAAACTGTGTTTGTTTATCTCAATCCAAGTTTCTCCCTTCCCTTTTGATTCTCTCACGCATGCAGGATGGGGGGAAGTGAGCGAGCAGCTATGGTGGTTATATTGCTAGCTTGATTTAAACCATGACAGCTGGCTTCAAGTACATTTGCATACTACTTCCAAAAAGCAAAGAGTTTGCTTCCTACAAGATGCAGGAGACTATTGCTAAGCAGTTCCAGCATCACGTTTCAAATGACTGGGCAAATCATTATCTATCTATAGAACACTGTTAACGGACTGAAATGTTCCACATACTTAAGCTCAGGGGAGACACCATTTTAACTCATACAACTATTTCCCTCAGTAAAAACGCACAAGACAGAGATGATATCCCCATGCTAAATCTTTATTGTGCAACCGCTGCTCAAAGCTTTTAGTACTTTCCACAGACACACATCACACAAAATCAGACATCAACTGTGTCGAGATTGACGGGCAACAAACAAAATCCATTCAGTGGCCACTCGTACACATGCAGCAACTCCCGCGGTGCAAAAATCTTAGCCAGGCGGCCAGCCCAACTCACAACCACCTAGAATAGGTAGATGTACGCGACAGACAGACTGCCCACACTCAGGCCCTTCATCCACAACCATCCGGAATCCATTGGTCAGGCCCAGGTGAGCAGCACGCTTCTTGCCCACAATCATTAAATGCCTAAGAAGCTGGAGAAGGAAGTACAGAACCATAAATAAATAAAATAAAAAGCCACACGCAAAGAGGAGAAAGGGCACGAAGGGAAGGAATGAGAACAGATAACCACACAGAGAAACCAGTTAGCCCATTCCTACCAATTCAACCATTGCGCTTCAAATTACTGTCTGTCCACCCACCTGCAACTGACATTTTCCAAGCAAAGCTACAAAGACCGATTATGCACACCACTGTGGGGGAAAAACAGAGCTATGCCATTTTCTTCAGGCTAGACACTAGCAGGCTGCATAACAGTCACAAAAGCTAAGTTTGTCTCTGGGTTAAAGCCCCCATTATAACTTCAGGCAACATAAGCAATTCTGGTGCAAAATAAACTTTAGGCTGCCTTTTGCATGGGTTTACAGAGTCTTTGAACTTGACTTTCATAGCTAAAAAAAAAACATCCAGCACCTCTCAGCCAGTTTTGCCCTTCCTCACCCCTGACCTACCAAAGACCCCAAGCCATTTTCTCCGTATTAGAAAAAGTACTACTAGTAGTAGTACTCTTACTCTATAAACCATGACAAAAGGCATCAGACTGCGCTCCGAAACAACGCTGCATTTTGCACCAGAAGTACATACTCAGAGGTGAGCATTGCTTTATATCACTGCTTTTAGTCAAAAAGCTCAATTGCATTGCAAGCTAGAGGCAAGAAACTATAGCGTCAGAAAACCCAAAATAGCCTGTTGTGCCCTATCAAGAAGAAAAGAGGGGATAGGAAAGAGTCTAATAAATTAGGAACTATTTACAGGTACAGTTTAGCATACAAAAAGCTTCCACAGTACTTACAGAGTCACCAGAATCTTCTGCTTCAGATAACCTGATAATTGGTTCCTTAGGCATGGCTAGAAAAAGTGTCCAAGCTTGGGGTGAAAGACCATGGAACGCAAGGCACTGGAGGAAGAGTAAACAGTTAAAATGTAATTGGCTTCAGAGAAAGGTAATAGCTTAAGCAAATCAATATGCCGCACTGGACTTGTACAGCAGCAGATTACCAGATAGCCCAAACGTTGATTTTTCTTATGTGACATTAATACTTTCTATATGCATAATAAAACACATTTACAGAGTCCCCTCTAGAAGTGGGATTCAGCATGCAAGACAATGGGGGCAAGGAAATGGGCCAGTCCTTCAGATTAGCAACCTCCACTATGTTTTCATTTGGGTTGATTGTTTCTTAAGCAGCTTTTCTATTCAATGCGGTCCACGCAGAGGCAGGAGACAAATGGCTTAACTCAATCAGCAAATAATTTAGCAAAGTGGAAGATCAGCGGCCACTCATTTTCCATGGTACAGGGGGAGCTCAAGTATGGAATGAAAGCATAATCGCAGAAAAAATAATAAGAAAAATAAGAAAAGCTGTAATTCTTTGCTTTAATAATCCAGTTTTGGGCTTCAGAACCAAAGCCTAGCACATCAGAGCTGTGAAATCTCTATAATACTATTATGAGGCACATCAAGCCCTGCATTTCTCTGTTGGAAAGTAAAATGTGGGAAAGCAAGATGTGCGGTTCCAGTCATCTGGATGATAAAGGAAGATCAATACTAACATGACCATCTGGACAGTCGAAGACATAATACTAACATAATAGCATATAAAGGGCCTTGGACAGATTACTTTGAAGTACGTTTCTCGTAATTGTAAAAAGTTATAGCCCAGACTCGTGACAATGGTATCTCGGGCCAGATAACCGCCCCCAAGTGCATGGGATGTGTGAATGTCCTTGGGCCGGGTCTGTGAATGAGTGGAACAACAAGTGAGACAAACATCACATGAGTTTAGTGTGTTCTTAATAACAATTAGTGGAAAAGCACCTTTTTGTAAACATCTTAGTCCAGGCCTGTACCTGTAAATCCTATAAATTGTCAATGGTGAATAAAGAAGGCAGCCTAGGCCTAGGTCAGCTCTCTGCTTGGCCAGGCTCTGCGCTCCTTCCTGAACAAGATCTCTGCCTCTGCGTGAATTTCTGTCTGCGTCCTGGTACGTGTCGTTCCTAATCGACGCATTTCTCCTATGTGGAACCAACTCATTACGGTTGTGAAAAATATGATAATGATTTGTGCTAAGTGGAAAATTCTGCTAAGCTGCAGAAATGACTCTTGTTGACCAAATAAGGCATGGCACCTGTTTAATTTGGAAAGATTGTTACAGTTGGTCGTTGGGCAAACTGTTGTGAGGGGGGACACTGAGGAAGAAGGAACTCTTCAGCCACCAATGAGAAAGAGAGAAGACCCCTAGTGACAACCAACCACGGAGTCTGAGTGCAAGAAGGACTAGCCGAGGCAATAAAAAGAGTTCATCAGAAACCTAAGGCATGCATGTTGGCAGAGCGCAGACTCCCCATGCACCCAGTGCTGTTTTGCTTATGCTTTAATGAACACGTTTTTAATGAGTTGTATTAAACGTTGTTATTCATGAGGAAAAAGCGTGAGTTATTTCAACTGGTGACCTCGATGTGACAACCTTGGATAGCTCTGTGTTACCCCAGGTTCAAGGGGGGCGCCTCACTTTAATAGTGGCTCTTGGACTCGGGTGTGCGAAGAGCTACCAACGTTATTCAAAATTAAAGCATAAGCAAAAGAATTGAGCTCCCTCCCTCCGAATTACAGCAGTACACCCGTAATTCAAGGTGCACGAAGACCCCGGCAGAAACAGCGGACTGTAAGCACTGCCGGGTTGGGTGGTCTAAATGGTGCTGAATGTGTGAGACATTAATGCAGTTATGAAGCGAGTGCGGAGTCCTTCTAGGTGCGGTTCCAACACCCCGCGAGGGGCTTGGCCACCGAAGGGACGAAGCGAAAGGACAAAGGAGTGAAAGAGCACCATTTGGGATGGGCCAGGGAAAGAGTAAATCCTTAAGTTCTCCTTTCTGGGATCCCCTAGAGGGATCCCAAGAGAAGTTTACGGGATCTCCAGAGAGATCCCAAGCGGGACTAAATCCCAAGAGGTCAAGAGGGAGCGACCTTCCAGGTATACCCCCAGACAGTCCCCTGGGGATGATGTTAGAGTCCTGGAGAATCCCAGGTCTTCAGGACCCTAGAAAGGGTGGTCCCAAGAGGTCGAGAGGGAGCGACCTTCCAGGTATGCCCCCAGACAGTCCCCTGGGGATGATGTTAGAATTCTGGAAAGATGAGGAAAGTACAAGGGAAAAAAGTAAAGAAAAGATGATCCAATATTGTATGGTTGAATGGGCCAAAGAAGAAATTAGGCCAGAGCATTTATTTTGGCCCATTTTTGGATAATTTGACGATTGGATGTGTCAAGCTTTAAATTTATATGTAAACAGAAAGGAGTCTTTTAGTCAAGAAGAGAGTGATTATGTTTCATGCTGGAAAGGAAGTTTGAGAACTGTAGGAATATATGTATTTGAGAAAAAGGATAAACGTACTCGGGAGTGGACCCCCCAGTTTGTAGCAAAATCCTGAGGAGATATAAGAAAGAAACTAGAAAAACTCGAAGAGATGAGGAGAAACAAAGAGCAAAGGAAAAAATCTTAGTAGCCGCAGTAAGGGAGAGTCAAAAGAAAGAAAAAAAAAAACAAAAAAAAAAAAACAAAAAAAAAAAACCTGCCCTCGTAGTGGAAGCAAAGGGAGAACCCTTTAAAGTTCCCATACTGGATAATGTGGAAATTGAATCTGAAAAAAGAATTTACCCAGAGGCTGAAAATAATCTATTGGGGAGAGATTTAATTGTGGCATCAGGCATGACTATAGAAATTGAACAGGGAACATTAAAAGTAAAACTTTATGTGTTAACACCGCAGGACAAAGTTAAAATCAACCATATATATTGATTCAAAGTATGCTTACATAGTAGTTCACACATTTGGGAAAATTTGGAAAGAGAGAGGGTTAATAAATACCCAAGGAAAGGAATTAGTACATCAAGAACTAGTGGTTAGAGTTTTATAGGTCCTTAGAGGATCATCAGCAGTAGCAGTAGTCCATGTAAAAGGACATCAGAGAGGAACCAGGTTTAAAATTAGAGGAAACAACTTGGTGAATCATGAAGCTAAACAGGCAGCAATGTTATCTTTAAAACCTATTGTCCTACAACCTCTAAGAGACAAACAAACAAAAAGGCAGAGAAAAAGTTCACTATAAAAGAAAAAGCAAAATTAGAGAATATAGGTGCAGAATTCAAGAATGGGGGATGGTTTTTTTTTTTACCAGATAGTAGAGAGATGGTCCCCAAAAATTAAGTTAGGGGAATTCTAAATTTACTACATCAGAAAACTCATTGGGGAAACAGAGCTCTCTGTGATCAGTTTTTGAAGTGTTTTGGATGTTTTGGGATATTTGAAATAGCTAAACAAATTACGTATGGGTGCTTGACTTGTCAAAAAGTAAATAAAGTAAGTATGAGAAAATCACCCGCAGGGGGAAGAAAAACAGCATAGATCTTTTGAAAGGATTCAAGTGGATTATACTGAATTGCCCAAAGTGGGAATATATAAATACTTATTGGTTATAATAGACTAACTAACGCACTGGGTGGAAGCCTTTCCTGCCATGAGAGCAACCGCCTAATTTGTAGAAAACTTGCTGAACTCTGCGAGATACTGTTCCTTATTAACCTGTTTACTTTGTAGGTATCTGTTTAAGCACATTACAGTTTAAATAAGTGCCTGTTACATGGTACAGTAAGTTCACAGACTGCTAAATCATGAGAATCCATTGACTGAATATGTACATTTTGTGATTATACAGAAGATTTTGTGATTATACAGAAGACCGTGAGCTCTTTACTGCGTGAATGTGATGATAATATTTTGTGTGTGACAGCTGTTACTTTTCTTTCTAGCATGCTAGCTTTATTCCAGTATCCAGACTTGTGCAACTCTGTGATAGGCTGTGTCTCATCTCAATGTGCTGGATTTGGCTCTTTTGTATGCACACCAAGTAAAGAATCCTGGTTTTGGAATAACAGTTGTAGCACACCAGGTGAGACACTAATAAAAGCCTTGCCCAGTCCAGCTTGTTGCGGTGGTGGGGGGGCGGGTGCCGACTGGGCTCCAGCGCGCACTGACCTGTTTTGTCAGGGAGACCCAGAGGCACCTCTACCTGGCTGAGCAGTAAGCAGTTCAAAGGTGCAATGCAAAAACTGAGATATTGTCTTGAATATGTGTAACTGTGATCTATCTGCATATTTGACCTTGGTATTTGGTTTTCATATCTGAGTTCAGCATTTTAATTTGCATATTTATATTCGGTACCAAAAGAATTTTGTTTGGGGAGATAATTATAAAATGGGAACCGATTCCGCTACTAAAATACCACCTTGCTCCCCTCTTAGGATGCATCCTTATACATTAGAGTAATTGCTCTTATTGCTATTTAATAAAGTTGAGACCAGAAAAGAAGTGAGGTTGTTAAACTCTGATTCGCATTGAATTTGTGTGTTTGTTGGAGGAATGGGAAAGAAAACTAAATGTGGAGGGGTTTGGTTAGATGGAGATATGTTGTTGAATTAGTCAGGCCCAAAGGAATCTCAAGGCCACTTTGAGAAGCTGAGAACAGAATCTGCTGTGAGAAAGAGAGAGGGGCGTTTCTTCATTAACAGGGCCTCAGCATGGCGTGAGTCATCGGACCTATCATCGGTGGGGCTCCAGCGTGTGGACTGCCCATGATACTCATTTAGCGAATCCATGCTGGGAGCGTGGATGCATGATTAGAGAATAGTTGCGTATATAAGGAGGCTTGTTTCTGTAATAAATGGCTTTGCGTGATTCACATTGAATCGGAATGCTGAGTCCTTTATCGCTCCAACAAATGGTGACCCCGACGTGATACTCCAAACGGCGTCTCACTAAGATCGGGGAAAAGCCTGGAGCGGCCCAGCCGGAGGCGGATCAGCTGGACTGAGAACCGGGCGGAGGCGTACGGACATTCCGCAGATAAATTTGTTGAAGAAGTCCCCGGAAAAGGTGAGCAGCTGGGAGCAGGAGGAGGGAAGAGTGAAGCTATGGGGCAAAATATATCCTCTGAGGAAGAAGTCATAGTTAAACTCCTCCTGCATATTCTCTCTATGAGAGGACTTAAATATGAAGAAAGTAACATACGTAGACTGTTGGTTCGGTGTAGAACTAACGGCTACCCGACAGAAGCTGAGAAGGTTTTTAAAATTGAACTTTGGGATGATATAGGGCAGAAATTATGGGATAAGGTTAGCAATGGAGATAAAGAAGCTAAATCATTAGCGACTACATGGAAGCTTATAATTTCCACCTTAAAAGAATTTAAGGCTGAACGGGCTGCGGTTACCAGAATTTTTGCAGCATTGCAGCTTGATAAGAACTCTAAAAATAATTGTGAAGCTTACCCGGTTCCTGTCTTTGATACCTTCTCTACTCCATCCCCTGCTGTGCTTTTGGCACCCCCGATACCTCAGCAGTCCGGGGTGGGGGGAGGAAAAATGCCGAGCGGGTGTCCTCCTACACTATTAGCAAACCCTGATGAGAACAGCAAGTCAAAAGGATTGGAATCAGACAACTTGCCCAAAGAACCTGTGAAAGCTGAGAATGCTAAAGTTGTAAACAAGCCCTTTTATCAATTTGTATCTGCTTTTACCACCTTTTAACCCTCCAACTTCCATGAGAGAGCAGAAGGAGTCGCCGGATAAGAATTGGGCAAAAGAACTGTGTGAAAGATCAGATCAACTATTAGCGAGTGAATCCAACAGTCAGCAATATCAAGCTATGAGAGAGGTGCCTGAAACCAACAAAGCAGCCAAATCATTTGCAACTATTAATCAGGGTCCCAATGAGAATTACATGCAATTTATTGACCACCTTCAAGAGGCCATCAATAAGGAGGTTGAAAACTTGGAAGTTAAGGAAGCACTGGTGTTGAAATTAGCAGTAGAGAATGCTAACGTTTGCTATCAGCATGTTATTTGCGGGTTTTACAGTACATATTATGTGCTCCTGTGTACTGTCTCTCTGAAAATCAAGCAACTTGTCAGGAATGTGAGTTAATTGTTTTACTAGTTGTTCTTAAGTGCACCGTGAAACCTTCTCCCCGCTTTTCCCACTCACGCTGCAAGCAGCCCTGTGCTTCCCCCCCCCCCCCACCCCTCAAAGTTTTTACTTGCAAGATGGGGTCAGGAATGATTGTTTTCAGTTGTGTTCCTAAAAAATCAGCATTGGGAGGTGTTTTAAAACATAAGAAAGCACTCGGACAAGAAATCATTAAATCTTTTCAGACAGTTTTACAGGCGGGGCGATTTGAACTTCAACAAGCTGAGAGAGAATTAACTGATAACACACAGGTCAGAAAACTTGTTAAAGTCTGCAAGATGCTTTCCTTATTAACCTGTTTTCTTTGTGGGTATCTGTTTAAGCATGTTGCAATTTTGGTAGGCCTTTGTTATATGGTACGATAAGTTCACAGTCTGTTAAATCATGAGAATCCGTTGACTCAAAATGTGCATTTTGTGATAATACAGAAGATCATGAGTAATTTAGTTCTTTACTGCATGAATGCGATGGTAAAATTTTGTGTGTAGTAGCTGTTATTTTTCTTTCTAGCACGCTAGCTTTATTTCGGTATCCAGACTTGCGCAACTCTGTGATGGGCTGTGTCACATCTCGATGTGCTGGATTTGGCTCTTTTGTATGCACATCAAGTAAAGAATCCTGGTTTTGGGATAACAGTTGTAGCACACCAGATGAGACACTGATAAAAACCTTGCCCGGTCCAGCTTGCTGCGGTGGCGGGGGGGCGGGTGCCGGTTGGGCTCCAGCACACACTGACCTGTTTTGTCAGGGAGACCCAGCGGTACCTCTGCCTGGCTGAGCAGTAAGCAGTTCAAAGGTGCAATGCAAAAATTGAGAGATTGTCTTAAATTAGTGTAACTGTGATCCATCTGCATATTTGAACTTGGTATTTGGTTTTCATATCTGAGTTCAGTATTTTAATTTGCATATTTGTATTTGGTACCATGACAATTTTGTTTGGGGAAATAATTACAAAATGGGAACCGGTTCCACTGCTAAAATTTCACTGCTAAAATTCTACCTTGCTCCCCCTTAGGATGCATCCTTGCGCATTAGAGTAATTGCTTATATTGTTAGCTAATAATTTTGAGACCAGAAAAGAATTTAAATTATTAAACTCTGCTTTGCAAAAAAAAAAAAAAAGAAAAAAAAAAAAGAAACAAAAAAAAGAAACAAACACCTAAATGCTATGATGGATGTGAACTTGGTATTGTATGAAGTTGTATTTAAAAGTTGCTGGAATGTGAACTGATTTGGATCTAGGAAAATGGAATAATGGATTGATGTTTAATATACTGTATTTTGACATCTTTAAATTGTGAAAGGTAAATGGGGCTGAGGAATGTAACAACTGTTGAGCTAATTGGAATCGTGTATAAAACTCAGCTCATTGTAACCGAGGAGTTTGCCAGAGCCTCCCACTTCGTACCAGCGATTACGCCAGCTGCGTGGCCATGACTATATCTGAACTGCAGCAAGAAGAGAAAGAAGAAAAAAAAAAGGAAAAACCTGTTTGCCCGCTGCTAAGCGGAGAAAGGGAGGCTTTACTCCCCCCCGCTCTGTCTTTCTTCTCTCTCTGGAGTATTGTCATCCATCCTTATTGTGGCACTGTGTTGCTTCTTGGCTTTGAATCAGGGGTTGTTGGTGATGTTTCTTTTTGCTTCTGTCTTGTTTCCTAGGTTTTGGCACATATGGGGAAAGAGCTCATAATTTTACCTCCCTACTGAAGTCATTCTTTTCACACTGGTCAGCTTTGGGGAGGTCAGAGTGCTCAGTGCTTCTCTGGGTCAGACTGGTACTGATTTGGGTGTGGAGTGCAGCCAGGTTGGTTTGATGTGGAGTTGGAACTGATTTGTTTTCATGCTGGGCTGGAGATCCTGCCAATCCCAGATGGGGGCGAGAGGGAGGTTTTATTCCCCCCCGCGCCCCTCCCCTAAGCAATGTTACTGCTAGAGAACTGTAATACTGCATGAAGGAGTCTGAGGGTTGAAATTTAAAGGCATTACCAATGGGTCCATAGTTCTAATGAAGCTCAGAAATTAAACAAAAAAAATTTTTTAATAGACTTATTCTGTGGTAACTGGTTGTAAGAGACTTCTTAGTAAATTCACCATGCTAGTTTTTGAGGTCATGGGAGAGAACGAAAGAAAGGCTGTTTTTTGAGACCAATAGAATGCCAAATTTGGAACAAAGTTTTAATACATGAATTCTTGTAGTTGCCAGAAAGTCCTATACCTCTCTTGGGTCAGGATTTGTTAAGTAAATTGCAAGCTCAAATAACGTTTTCTGAGAATTCTGTTTAGTTGCATGGCCTACAAGAAGCTGCTTGGATGGTGCAGATCTGCTTGCTGCAAGTGAGAAATCTCCAAGGAAATTTCAAATGCTGTATTTCCACTAGTATTAACAGCCAATGTTTCGATAAAGCAAATACTACACTGATAGAACTGAAACAGGACTTCGATCCGGTAAGGGAAAACAATATCCAATAAATATGGCAGCCAAAATGGAGTTGGAAACTTTGAGGAATAAATTTATGACAACCTTACAGGCTGACTGCATTCGATTGGACTTGCAGATTTGTCTATTTATAGCTACAACATAGAAACAACCTGTGGCTATTGTGGGACAGTATGATGAGAATGCAAACAGACTGATATACTTGGAATGGATTTTTTTGCCCAATTCTTTTCCTAAAACTATTACTGAGCCCCTGGAATTGATTGTTACTCTGATCAAAAAAGGCAGAGAATGGATTCAGGCTTTAGTAGGCCGTGATCCATCTGTCATATATGTACCTTTTGCGAAAGCAGATTTTGATTGTTTTTATTCACAATCTCTGTCCTTGCAAATTGCGCTAGCAGATTTTCTTAACAGCATAGGTTTTGGCATGCCTAAATGTAAACTGCTTCAAAATCTGTGTGTCTTTGATATCAGACCAGAGACCGTACTTGTATTCGGTCCTATCCCAAATGCTCGCACAGTTTTTGTTGATGGTTCAGGGAAGTGTCATGAAGCTGTAGTGGTCTGGCGTGAAGATAGCGATTGGCATCATTCTGTTACAATTGTTGAAGGCTCAACCCAATTAGTGGAACTTGGTGCAGTTTTGCATGCCTTAGAGCTTTTTAGGGAGGAACCTCTAAATTTGGTTTGTGATTCTGAGTACGTAGTCAAGGTCCTACAGCGCATCCCCTCCACTTAAAGAAATCTCGCAACAGCAACTTTTTGATATGTTTTTATCATTGCAAACTGCATTACAGCTTTGCAAACACCCACTGTTTGTTACTCATATACGCTCTCATACAACTTTACCAGGTCCCATAACTGAAGGTAATGCAGTTGCGGATTCTTATACTGTAGCTACAGTCCGTTTCCAGTCTGCCAGGGCTTCACATGATTTCTTCCATCAGAATGCTGCTGCCTTAAAAAAGATGTTTGGTCTCACTCTCGAGCAAGCGATAGACATAGTGCGCTCTTGCCCGGAATGTCAAGGTCTGATTACAAGCTCGCCCTCCCTTGGAGTCAACCCTCGCGGACTCTCAGCTAATGACATTTGGCAGTCTGATGTTACACGTTTCATCTTTTGGCCATTTGAGTATGAGAAAATCACCCACAGGGGGAAGAAAAACAGCATAGATCTTTTGAAGGGATTCAAGTGGATTATACTGAATTGTCCCAAGTGGGAATATATAAATACTTATTGGTTATAATAGACTAACTAACGCGCTGGGTGGAAGCCTTTCCTGCCACGAGAGCAACTGCCTAATTTGTAGTTAAAAGGTTATTGGAACAGGTTATTCCGAGATTTGGCCAGTAACAAAAAAATTAATTCCTGCTCTGTTTTACAAAGTGGTATTCTCAACATTGGCTACATCCATTGCTAAAAGCGATAACACCTCTGAGGTTAAGGGTTGTCATCATTGCAATCGGTTTCTTCTTTGTTAGCTAGCCAAGGTCTCACCCACTTTGCTGGGATCCACGAATTTTTATGGTTACCTGTAGAAACACAAGCATATCCCCTTCCCCAGGTTATTAATGACATAGGACCTTCCCATTGTTGTGTTGTCACATTAAACACACTAACCTTAGGTCCATTTTCGGAAAAATCTTTGACATTTATGATATGGTGCATAACAACAGGTTCCATTTCAATCTCACTTTTAGGATTAAGCCAGTTCAGCACATACAATGCCTTCATCAATACCTCCTCTGGACTCACACCAATTCCCCCTTGTTTTTTCAAAACAGACAAAAGATTTTTCAGAGTGCGGTGTGCACGCTCAATAATTGCCTGGCCAGTAGAATTATAAGGGACTCCGAACAGGTGTTGTACTTTCCACTGGGCGAGGAAGGTTGCAAGTGTATCAGAACGGTATGCGGGACCATCATCTGTTTTGATCTGTGTAGGAACACCCATGACAGCAAAAGCTTGTAATAAATGACGCTTTACCACTTTTGCATTTGCTGAGGTCAAAGCTGTAGCCCACAGCAGTCCTGAACAGGTATCTATGGACACATGAATGTACTTTTGTCAGCCAAACGGTGCAAATTCAGTAATATCAGTTTGCCATAACTGGCCTGGCTGCTTGCAGCGCGAGTGGGAAAAGTGGGGAGAAAGTTTTACGGTGTACTTATACCACAAAGAAACAATTCTAACAACAACCAGTGAAACAATTAAATCACATTCCTGACAAGCTGCTTGATTTTCAGAGGGGCAATACACAGATGCATATAATATGTACTGTAAAACTCACAAATAACACGTTGAAAGTAAACATTAGCATTCTCTACTTCTAATTTCAACACCAGTGCTTCCTTAGCTTCTAGGTTTTCAACCTGCTTATTGATGACGTCTTGAAGATGGTCAATAAATTGCATGTAATTCTCACTGGGACCCTGATAGTAGTTATAAAAGATTTGGCTGCTATGTTGGTTTCAGACACATCTATCATAGCTTGATATGCAAGGTCTGTTGACTGCCTCAGGATTTCAGAAACTAATAGCGCCTGTAATTGTGGTGTGTCAATTAGTGTCTGTTCCAAGAGCTGGGATACCTGCCCCTTTCAACGAGTCCCCATCATTCCATCCTAAATGATCTATAGCTGTTACATTGCATAGGTCTAATTTTGCTTGAGTCTTTCATAGTTTTTATCTGATCTTGGGGCAACATGTACACATACTCTTTTTCCTGTTAACTTTTGAA
Source organism: Patagioenas fasciata (assembly GCF_037038585.1). NCBI lineage: Eukaryota > Metazoa > Chordata > Aves > Columbiformes > Columbidae > Patagioenas > Patagioenas fasciata. The sequence continues at coordinate 23,775,884 of NC_092559.1, forward strand.
GAAAATGCTGCAAACCCCCATCCTCATCCGAGTCATCAGATAACGCAGAATTGAACGGTGCTGGAGAATCTGATATCCTTGAATAATTCCTTGCTGGGTCAGGCAAGTGCAAGCCCCTTGCCGAACCCAGGCAAGTGTAAGTTCCTGCCTAATTCAGACAAGTGTAGTCCTTGTAAGCTTAAATAACGTTTTCTGAGAATTCTGTTTAGTTGCATGTCCCACGAAAAGATACTTGGAAGCTGCAGATCTGCTTGCTGCAAGCAGGAAATCTCCAAGGAAATTTTGGATGTTATATTTCCACTAGTATTGGCAGCTGAAGTATCGGTAAAGCCAACACTACACTGATAGAACTGAAACAGGACTTTGATCCGGTAAGGGAAAACAATATCCAATAAACATGAAAGCCAAAATGGGGTTGGAGACTTCGATGAAAAAATTTATGACAACCTTACAGGCTGACTGCATTCGATTGGACTTGCAGATTTGTCTATTTATAGCTACAGCATAGAAACAACCTCTCTTTGGTTTCCTTAAATGCGATGGAGGAAAAACAAGCGTCTGGTCAGCCCTTGTGGTCCTTTTTAGAATATACCACAATAGGAAGCATGTTCTGCGAACCCCCGTTCCGCCCTCAATGGATCTTGTGGGTGCAGCAGACCCAGGTTCTGGTAGATTTTAAGTTCATCTGTCAGAACATTAAGGGCCTCCATATGCTGTGAGGTCCATTTCCATTTTCTGTTTTTCAAAATCAGGTCTGTCACGGAGGGACCCCTAAGTCAGTTTTAGGGGAGGCAAACAAGGTCCAAAACAGACTTTTATTTTGACCGGAAGAGTCTGGCAAGTCCACCGACTAGAAACGGGGTTTATACAATTAGTTAGCACTCCGGTAACATAAAATACAGGTTTGGATATCAGTTGAGGAAATTATTGGGGTACAGCAAATAAGAATAATGGAGATCCAGTGTGTGCATGCACACACTCACAGCAAACAAAGCCAGAGACGTCTCTGACTCCAGGTTACTACACTTTCTTCTATTAGCAAGGACTACGCTTGCCTGAATTAGGCAGGGACTTACACTTGCCTGGGTTCAGCAAGGGGCTTACACTTGCCTGACCCGGCAAGGAATTATTCAAGGATATCAGTCCAACTGTTGAGATGATCGTTTGACTGGAGTCCCTCCGGACGCTCGCTTCAACATTTCTTCAACCCTATCACATCGGGGTTACCATTTGAGGGATTGACGACATGGACTCCTGGTGCAGGTGAACCAAGAGACCCTTTATTTTGGCAAGGCATTTACATTTATAGCTAGTAGCTGATGTACACATGTTTAACTTTCTGTTTTTATTGACTTATGCTAGCTGTTCACGCGCTTAAAGTTATCTTGCGATTGGTTTACTTAACCTTGCACGCGCTCTGGCAGTTTGGCTAACACATTGTAAATATCTTTTACTGTACAAAAACATTCTGGTTTCTCATTCTATTTTGGTCAAGGTCGTTCCAGTAACTCAAGGTGACTGTCTGTAAGATATTCCACAAGTGGGAAAGGAACAGGACCTTTTAGAGATAGGAAAGTCGGGAAATAGCTGGGGAGCCAATCACTTTAAGGGGGGGAATTGCAAGAGAAAAAGCCTTCTTTCTTGCAACAAGAGGTTCTTGTGAGAAAAAGGTACTAGTCTCCATTTTTTTCCCTGGTAGACTCCTCCGTTACAATGAGCTAAGTTTATCTTGCAGCTTGACACAGGCCTGAAATTTATGTTCAAGCTGTACAGCACAGGCCTGGGATATTTTGCTTTTTTTTTTTCCATTTCATTCCAGTCATAATACACTTTATATGCAGTGCCGATTAGCCCAGCAACAGCTGATCTATGCTGACATCCTCCCCCCCCCAAACAGACCTCCCAAGGACTGATAGAGCTGTCTATACCTTGGGTTGCATGGAGCTCCAGAACCTGAAGTCCCCCAGCACCTGAAGGCAGCAGTGGATGCCATAGCTGGAAGCATGCCCAGCTGGAAGATCTCCTTGGACAAGTAACTATGTTACAAGAGGAGCTCGAGATGCAGTATGGTATCTGGGAAGGCAAGCAGGAGATGGATGTGTGGTATTGTACGCTGTACCAGGCTGAGCGACAGCCTGCCTTAACGCTGTGTGAGAGGAAGGTAAGCCTGAATCCAGCCTCAAGCTGACTGATACAAGTAACTCACGAGATGAAGGAGACTGGACACTTGCTTGTACTCGGGGTAGGAGGAAGACTCCCCCCGCTCCACCCCCCCATCTCCTGAAGCATCCCTACATAACAGAGAGGATGCTCTGGAGTTGGAGGCTGAAGAGCATGTGAGCAACGGACAGGATTCAGGACAAGGCAACCATGCAAAGCTGACCCAACCACCCACTCGCATTAGAACCAGCACCACCAGAAAAGCATGTCAGGTATTAGTAATTGGAGATTCCCTACCGAGAGGCACCAAAGCACCAATTTGCCATCCGGATGATTTCTCTAGAGAAGTCTGCTGCCTACCAGGAGCTTGCATTTGTGGCGTCACCGAGAGGCTGTTGAGCCTGGTGAACCCTACGGATTATCATCTGCTTGTACTATTCCATGTAGGGTCTGACGAGGCAACTTAGAAGCCTGCCAAGAGACTATGAGTCCCTCAGAGCAATGTTAAAATGATCAGGAGCGTGGGTGGTGGTCTCCTCTATCCTCCCAACCAGAGGAAGGGGTCTGGGAAGGAGGAGATTAATTGAATGGGTGAATGCCTGGCTGTGTAGCTGGTGCCATAGTCAAGGTTTATGCTTCTATGATCATGGATCTACCTTTGAGAAACCAGGTCTGTTGGGAGCTTATGGGATTCAGCTGACCAAGTGAGGCAAGAAGGTCTTCACCAACAAGCTGGCAGGGCTTTAAACTGGACTCAGCAGGGGAAGGGGATGGAGTTTTGAGCAACAGGGAAGAGCCAGGGGCTGCTGATGCATTAGGAATCAACAGGGGAGCACCTGAGAAATGCCGCAAAGGAACTGGGGTTTGGTCCTCCAAAAAAGCAACACGGTCGACAGCCCATCTGAAGTTCCTCTACACCAATGTGTGCAGCATGGGTAACAAACAGGAGGAGTTGGAAACCACTGTGCAGCTGGAAAGCTATGGCCTAATGGCTGTCACTGAAACTTGGTGGGATGACTCATGCGACTGGAGCACTGCAATTGATGGCTATAAACTGTTTGGAAGGAGGGAGAGGTGGAGAGGTTGCCCTCTATGTAAAAAAAAAAAAAAAAAGATTTGGATGGCATAGAGCTGTCTTTGAAAGACAGCAATGAACAGCTTGAGAACTTATGGGTGAAAATTAGAGGCCAAGCCAACAAAGGAAACCTTGTGGTTGGTATCCACTGCAGGCTGCCCAATGAAGGGGAGGATGTCGACGAAGTGTTCTTACTTTAGCCTTCAACCACTGTTCCCGCATCCATGATCTGGATGATGGGTAGACAGAGCGTACCCTTAGCAAGTTTGCTGATGATACAAAACTGAGAGTAGACAGGCTGGAGAAATGGGCAGGCAGGAGCCTGGTGCAGTTCAGTAAGGGAAAGTACAAAGTCCTGCACCTGGGGAGGAACAACCCCATGCACCAGTATATGCTGGAAGCTGACTGGCTGGAAAGCAGCTTTGTAGAAGAGGACGAGGGGGGCTCCTGGTGGACAGCAAGACAAACGTGAGCTGACAATGCGCCCTTGCAGCAAAGAAGGCTAAGGATATCCTTAGCCCAATACAGAGGAAAGCAGGGTTTATATAGGTTATGATACAGTTGTGTAGAAAAATCAAATTGCTTGCTATCCCCCAGGCTGCAGGGCACAGCAACACTGTTAATTGCCTCTCTCTTAAAAATGTATGTTTCTTTTCACAAAACCTTGGGAAAGAAAAGGCAAGGTGTCTGCCTCCACAACCATCTATCTTTTCTGCCCAAAGTATCAAAAACTAGATGTTTAAGGCATAACATCATTCTTTGTTTTAATTGGGATGGGGGAAGTGCTTTGAGGTTGTCACAGCATATTAAAGAAATGCTCTTGACCGTAGGTTTCCTGTAGCATAGTCTCAGATGTCTGTGCTTAAAAAAAATAATTTAATTTAAAAAATTAGAAATAAATTGAAAGGTACAGCAAAGAAACAGTCTGAACTAAGTGCCTCTCAAGGGGAGGGACCCTGAGACAAAAGAGGTTTGGGCTTTTAAACCCTCACAATCTGTGCACCTGCTCTTCACACTGTCCTTCACACAATTTTCAGTCCAGTGGTAATTCTGAGGCTTCTTTGTTTCTTATTGGATTCTCTTTTCCAGGCAGTTTTTTTACTGTTCTTGATGGTTTTCAGCCTCTGCTGACAGTGTTGCCTCTTTGTCTCCTGATACAGGTCTTCATGCCCCGCCCCCCCATCATCAAGCAACCAGGTTAAGATAAGTTCACAGTCAGAGGCCTGGAATTCCAACAGGCCTGGCCACTCACACCAAGTTTGGCTACTCATGCTAAAACAGGTTATTCAAACAAAATAATACAGCTAAAATAATAGAATGCAATTAAAAAGTTAGTTTGATTTAACTTATTCTACAACACTGCAATAGCTCCTACTACCCACCAAGCCCCTAGGAATTTAATTTCCTGCCCGGGACCTTGGCATTTGGAAGGCTGAATATCCAATTCGGTTTTTGTCAATAGGTTCCAGATACTCTCTGCTACTTGTCCAACCTGTTCCTTATTGTCTCTGCCCACCAAGATGTCATCTAGATATTGATCTATGTGAATGCCCAAGGGCACTTTCACAGGACTGCAGCCAGGGCATTGTGAGTAACAGTAGGAGAGTGTACCTTGTAGAAGTCAATTAAAGACTTATTGTCTCCCCAGGTAAAAGCAAATTGGGGTTTGTCCTCCTCCCTTAGGGGAACCATGAAAAACATATATTTGACACCTAAAGTGCCCATCCACAGATGGGCTGCTGCTTGTCTTGCAGTTACCACTGATGTCTGGGACGGCAGCCATTAAGGGTGGGATGTTACTATTCAGTTTTTAATAATCAATAGTTAAACACCACTGCTCATTGGGTTTGTGAACTGGACAAACCACAGAATTATAGGGAAAACGAGTTTGGCTGAAAAAGATTGTTAACAACCTCCGTACTGTAAGGAGCCATTGAAGGAGGAATGTTGTTTTTGCAACTGGGGATCTGAGGCCTGACAGCGGGTGGGGACTGAGGGATATCTGGCTATCAGATCTTGAATGTAAAACAAAGTCTCCTTGCACTGGGGAAGGTTAGCCAGAGAACCAAGAAACCATACTATAAATGGAAATAAATAAGGGGAGGGGGTTGTTAGAATTAGATTAGTGAGATAGGTAAACTGAGGTAGGGCATCCAGGAAGCATCGGGTAGTCTGTAAACCCTGCAGGATTTAGGTCTAGGCAGGATCTCTCAGCAAAGCATATTTTATTAACAATTTTGCAAGACCTAGTGTTCTACCTAAAGGTAGGTACACATAATAAGGCAAAAAGCCCCTGCTTATATCTTCCCCAAATCCTGGCCACAAATTCCCTCCCCTGTTCCCCATTGGTTGGGTACTTCAGGGTTTACAAACTACCCATCTAATTCTAACAACCCCCTCCCTTTACCGATTTATTTAAAATATGGGTTCCTGGTTCTTTGGTTACCCTTCCCCCAGCTTAATTTTTTAAAATACAGTAATCAGTTTGCATTCCGGGATTAGTTCAAAGAGACTTTGTTTTACATTAAAGATTCATAATCTGATGTCTCTCAGTCCTTCCTCCCCACTGGGGTCAGACACCAGGTCCCCAGTTTTGTAAAAACAACATTGCTTCATTAAACATTCCTTACACTTACATCAGGGTCTCCCCAGACTTCTCCATCCCAATCCCCAGAATCCACACCCACCATCAACTTTTGATTTTGCATAATGCAGGGGGGGGCTCCCCTGCTTGTGCCAGGGCAATCTCAAACCTTTGTTCCAACACAATTATCTGTTCTCTTTCTCTTTGCAATTCTACCTTTACATTGTTTATCTCTGACTGCCTCTTAAAATTATCCTGTTAAAATTGCTCACAATATTTACACAAGACCCATGCCTGTTTTAAACAGACACGTTGGACTGCACACACAATGGCACCCAAAACAGCACATGTGATTAAGACCACACTAGGATTGAACCATTTTGCTTCTACCCATTCTGTACCGGGGGTGGAAGGATTATAGCTGTGACTCCATAATTTCTCCATGTTTGCCGATATACTGTTGACTATGCCAATAAAAAATGTCACGGAGGCACCCCAAAAGTCAATTCAGGCAGGCAACAAGCTCTGCACAGACTTTAACTAGAGATGTTGAACAGAAACCAATTACAAATGGGGTTCTTCCAAACTTATTCAGCATTCTGACAAAATTATAAAACACATGCTTGGATACTGGTTAGGAGTTCAATTATTACACAACCGACTCAAATCTCAAGGGGATTAGATCCCAAAATTCTAGAGTAATGATTCAAAATTTGCATCTTCCCACTCTGTGTCAAACTGAGGACTCTCAAGGGTACCCAGATTGCTTACCAGGTCAGTAAGGTGTCTCGATCCCCAGGGAATGTTCCTTAGTTGGCCAGTCTAAGGAGGAGAGTCTTTGACTGCATACCCGCTGCACCAAGGAAGACCAACTCAAAGGGGGTTTCCAGTGAGCTAGTTGAATCTGAGCTGTGGTCACTTATGGTAGTTGTCCAGAAAATACTCTCAACCAGGTGTCGCAGGGGAGTGATTTAAGGTTCTGCTTATTGCAGAACAATATTTAGATTTATCAAAGAAAAGTGTGACTTAAAAGAGTTCGGTGGCAGGTTCACTCTATTATTCACTGCATGGAGGAAATATACCAAGTCAAATGCTGTATACCTTCCAGATGTCTTGTCTCCTGATAACTGTTCACTCTGGAACCTGTATTCCAGAACTCCGGAGGCAAACTTCCAGGCAAGGCCTGATAACCGTTCACGAAACAAACTTTCAGACATCAGAATTCGCAGAAATAAAATAAAAACAAATTTAAAAATGAATGGAATAGAATCGCAGAAGGGCTGGCTCAAGCAGGGTACCTGCACAGAGGTCCAACTAAGCGTAGAAAGCCATAGATTTTTATATCTTTACAGACCATTCATACCATGATTCAGTCCAATAGCAATATTTCAGTTTGGGGTCTTCTTGCTTCTCATTGGATCTTTTTCACTGATCTCATATGTGCCTTGGTTTTGTTTAGCTGCAGATACTGTTTATAGTCCATAGCCTTGCAGGTGCTGTTTTGTCTGAATCAATCCTTTTCTTCTCAGTGAAGTGCAAATCAGGCCCCGTTGAGGCACGGAAATGACCTTACAACCCTTGAGGTTGTAAGGAAGGTATGTATTTACGTCAGACACACAGGGAATAGCTTCACCCAAGATGTGTGTCTGTGTTTTCACAGTAGTTGTGAGCTTGGGTAAATACAGTAAAGTGTTACGTATTCATGAAAGATTTTAGGAATGCCTATACATATTCATAACCTGTCCCCGAGAAGGCGGTTCTTATTACAATGAGTTCCAGGAGACCATTTCCATAGTCTCCACCTCTGGCTCCTCCTGGTTGCAGCTGTGCAGTGATCGTGAACCCGGGTCCTCTTTCTCTGTACACAGTCACCTTTGGTCCAGTGTGATGAGTTGATTAGATCTCAGACTGCTAAGTTGGTTAAAACTGGCGTACCTCCTGTCCTGTGCCCAAGTTTCTGTTATCTAGTTCACTCAAGGATGCACCAAGGATGCACCCAAGGATTATTATCTTTGCAAGGCGTCAGTGAAGTCCTGTTTCTCGTACAATAAGTTACACAAAGCTAAGCAAGGCTATGTGGGTTAAAGGTTTAACTCTCTGTTGGCTCTTTAGTGATGTGGGGTAGGGTTAGTTCTTTAAGTGTCAAGGGTTAGTTCTTTAAGTGTTAATTAGTTAATTGTAAATTCCCTGTATCATTCCCCCCTTTTCTAAGAGGTTAGTAAGTTCTTTTACTAATGTGATGATTCTTCATCTATGTTTTCTCTGGCCACAGGTAAGAAGTCTACTTCTACCTGAGAAAACCCATCTCTATCCTTAAACAGATTTTTAATGTTAATGCAAAAGTCAGACTCCTGGTGTTTGTCTATTGCACTGCTGAGCTCTTTTGGGGCAGCTGACAACCATATGGCTGGTGCTCCGGCAGAAACGGCATCTTCTGGGCTGTGACGGGAGTTTGCATTCTTTGGCCTGGTGACCCCACTCACTGCAGCTGTAGCATTTGTCTTCTCTTTTGGGTTTCTTCTTGCTGAGGTACTAAGTGCTGCCCAGGCCAACCACCCAGAAGGACCAAAACATGTCAAGGTGGACATAACCTAATTTCTTTGATAGAATTTCAGAAAGGTTTTGGTTAATTACTACAAATTTAAAGCTCTCTCCTGCAGAAGTGGGCAATGTAATATATATACTCTGATTGTTTTGATTCCAAAGCACCAATTTAAAGCGTCCCCCCATGGTTTTATTCAGATCTTGCTCATGCCAGTTTTCATCCCACCCGTGTGCTAAGGTTATGAGTGTAAGAAACACCATTTTCCAGGTTGTGGCGATTAGAAACGACGCATACCGGGACGCAGACAGAGATTCATGCAGAGGCAGAGATCTTGTTCAGGAAGGAGTGCAGAGCCTGGCCAAGCAGAGAGCTGACCTAGGCCTAGGCCTCCTTCTTTGTTCACCATTGACAATTTATAGGATTTACAGGTATGGGCCTGGACTAAGATGTGTAGTGGCAGAGTCTGACTCCAGAGGCAAAAGCTGCTGTGGGGAAAGATTTGGCCATGCTGAATGCAAACACCCAAGGCCAACAGATATTAGCCGGCTTGGGAAAAACTGCTTCTCTGGCAGAGATGGTGAAGCTTGTACACGGGTACCGATTATGCAACAGGAGGCAGAAAAGGCAAAAATACATGCTCAAGCCCACGCTGAGGCCTTGGCTGCAGCACTTAAGCCTGCAATGAAAGGCCAAAGCCCTTCTTCTCGCGGTCTAGCATGTTTTACTTGTGGACAGACAGGACATATTGAAAGAAACTGCCCTCAGTACACTCGGAGAGGGGGACCTAGTAATGGCACTAGTCAGTCGCCAGCTCCCCTCAATTATTTGTGCTTCGATGGCACATGCAGTCGGTGTGATAAGTATGGACATCGAGCAGTGGAGTGTCGATCAAAATTTAAAAAAGATGGGACACCGCTGCCGGGAAACGGGAGGGCCAGCGCCAGGGGCTGGGGTGCGATGACACCACAATACCAGCCGAGAGGGGGAACAGCCATGGTTGCTTGTCCGAGCTCAGGGCAGCAACCTCAGGAAGCGCAGGCGTCCATCTGGCTGTGGGAACAGACGTCACAATAACAGACCGGTCTGTACATGTAGTTCCATCTACAGTAACGGGGCCCCTAGGGTATGGATTGAGTGCACTTTTAATAGGTTGTTCTTCTGCTTCAAGACAGGGATTGTTTGTTTTGCCAGGATTAATAGACTCTGATTATGTTGGACCCATAGGCATTGTGTTGCAAGTCTTAACACCCCCTGTGACTATTAAACAGGGAACCCGTATAGCGCAATTGGTACCCTTTAGAACATGTGTTCCAAAGGCTTTAGATGCGGAAAGAGGTCAGAAAGGTTTTGGCTCTACCGGAGCCCCTGTGGTTGCTTTCACAGAAAAACTGACTTTGGACAAACCATCTAGGGTAGTTTCCATATATGGGCCTGGAAGTGAGATTAAAAGAAAAAGAATGCTTTTAGATTCAGGCGCAGATGTGATGATTATCCCTCGCGCTGATTGGCCTCCGTGTTGGCCTTTCGAAGCAGTAAATACCATGGTAGTGGGGATAGGGGGGGCCACTCCTACTCACATCAGCACACATATGGTTAAGATAAGAGAAGAGGTCAAGGGTTAGAGGCATGGGTACGACCTTATGTTCTGAACACGACAATTGCATTATTAGGAAGAGATGTGATGTCTCAGTGGGGAATAGTCATGCAGTCACCTTTTTGATAATGGCCATTGCGGCGAGCGACACCCGGCCGAGTATGAAGCTGAGTTGGGAAACAAATGATCCTGTCTGGGTGGATCAATGGCCATTACCAAAAGAAAAGCTCGCACATTTAGAGGAGTTGGTTGAAGAGCAACTCCGTCTCGGACATTTGGTCCCTTCCACCAGCCCGTGGAATACACCTGTTTTTACTATCCAGAAGAAATCGGGGAAGTGGCATTTGTTACAGGACCTCAGGGAAATTAATGCAGTAATGAAAGATATGGGGGCACAGCAACCAGGTCTTCCTACCCCAACCATGCTTCCAAAAGATTGGGATATAACTGTCATTGATTTGAAGGATTGTTTTTTCACAATCCCATTACACCCAGAGGATTGTGAAAAGTTTGCCTTTACTGTTCCAGTGCTTAATCATCAAGCTCCCATGAAAAGATATCGTTGGGTAGTGTTACCTCAGGGAATGAAAAATTCTCTTACTATTTGCCAATGGTATGTAGATTTGACTTTAAAGTCATTTAGGCAACAACACCCTCAGATGATCATCTATCATTATATGGATGATATCCTTTTGTGCAATGAAAAGGAAATTAGTCAGGATACAATAATTCAGTTGATGAAGCAATTAGGTCAGTGGGGTCTGGTTGTGGCACCAGAAAAGGTACAGCGAACCGCACCATGGAAATATTTAGGATATGAACTAACTCAGGCCATGATTAGACCTCAGAAGCTTACTGTGAAAGCAAAGGTAGCAACCCTTCACGATGCAATGAAGTTGGTAGGGGACTTGCAGTGGATAAGAAATGTTGTGGGAATTACAAATACAGATTTGCAACCGTCGTTTAGTCTCCTTCGTGGGGGATGAGACCCCAAAGAACCACGGTGCCTTACACCAGAAGCACAAAAAGCGCTTGAGCAGATTGCAAGAAAAATTTCACAGAATACTGCTCAGCGGGTAAGATCAGAATTGCCTGTTACTCTTAATGTCTATAATACCAATAAGGAGGTGGCAGGACTTTTGGCCCAGTGGAGCATGGAAGAAAAGGATCCATTGTTAGTATTAGAATGAATATTTTTAAACAGCCAAAACCAAAAAAACATCATTCAAAGGTGGGAAGCCATTGCCCAAGTTATAGTGAAAGGACTAAGCTGATTTCTGACCTTGTCTGGATTGTATGTTGCTAAAATTGTGATCCCCATTTCTTTCAATTTGTTTGACCAGATCCTTCTCAAACATGACGATCTTGCCTTAGCTCTTGCCTGGATTTCGGTGCAGGTGGACAATCATTATCCACCACATCCCATATTTAAAACCAACCTCCCCTTGGAGCCTATGTAATTTGTTAGTGAGTGTCCATTAGATGCCATAACCATTTTCACAGATGTGAGTAGTCGTTCGCGCAAAGGAGGTTTTGTATGGTTTGAGAATGGTCAGTGGCATTCACAGATTGTTGTAGCTGAAGGATCGGTTCAAATTTTAGAGTTGCAAGTGGTGATAGCAGCATTACAAAAATGGCATAACTGCCCAATTAATCTGGTAGTAGATTCTCACAGCATATGGAGGCCCTTAATGTTCTGACAGATGAACTTAAAATCTACCAGAACCTGGGTCTGCTGCACCCACAAGATCCATTGAGGTCGGAACAGGGGTTCGCAGAACATGCTTCCTATTGTGGTATATTCTAAAAAGGACCACAAGGGCTGACCAGACGCTTGTTTTTCCTCCATCGCATTTAAGGAAACCAAAGAGAGGTTGTTTCTATGCTGTAGCTATAAATAGACAAATCTGCAAGTCCAATCGAATGCAGTCAGCCTGTAAGGTTGTCATAAATTTTTTCATCGAAGTCTCCAACCCCATTTTGGCTTTCATGTTTATTGGATATTGTTTTCCCTTACCGGATCAAAGTCCTGTTTCAGTTCTATCAGTGTAGTGTTGCCTTGTCCTGAATCCTGTCCGTTGCTCACATGCTCTTCAGCCTCCAACTCCAGAGCATCCTCTCTGTTATGTAGGGATGCTTCAGGAGATGGGGGGGTGGAGCGGGGGGAGTCTTCCTCCTACCCCGAGTACAAGCAAGTGTCCAGTCTCCTTCATCTCGTGAGTTACTTGTATCAGTCAGCTTGAGGCTGGATTCAGGCTTACCTTCCTCTCACACAGCGTTAAGGCAGGCTGTCGCTCAGCCTGGTACAGCGTACAATACCACACATCCATCTCCTGCTTGCCTTCCCAGATACCATACTGCATCTCGAGCTCCTCTTGTAACATAGTTACTTGTCCAAGGAGATCTTCCAGCTGGGCATGCTTCCAGCTATGGCATCCACTGCTGCCTTCAGGTGCTGGGGGACTTCAGGTTCTGGAGCTCCATGCAACCCAAGGTATAGACAGCTCTATCAGTCCTTGGGAGGTCTGTTTGGGGGGGGGAGGATGTCAGCATAGATCAGCTGTTGCTGGGCTAATCGGCACTGCATATAAAGTGTATTATGACTGGAATGAAATGGAAAAAAAAAAAGCAAAATATCCCAGGCCTGTGCTGTACAGCTTGAACATAAATTTCAGGCCTGTGTCAAGCTGCAAGATAAACTTAGCTCATTGTAACGGAGGAGTCTACCAGGGAAAAAAATGGAGACTAGTACCTTTTTCTCACAAGAACCTCTTGTTGCAAGAAAGAAGGCTTTTTCTCTTGCAATTCCCCCCCTTAAAGTGATTGGCTCCCCAGCTATTTCCCGACTTTCCTATCTCTAAAAGGTCCTGTTCCTTTCCCACTTGTGGAATATCTTACAGACAGTCACCTTGAGTTACTGGAACGACCTTGACCAAAATAGAATGAGAAACCAGAATGTTTTTGTACAGTAAAAGATATTTACAATGTGTTAGCCAAACTGCCAGAGCGCGTGCAAGGTTAAGTAAACCAATCGCAAGATAACTTTAAGCGCGTGAACAGCTAGCATAAGTCAATAAAAACAGAAAGTTAAACATGTGTACATCAGCTACTAGCTATAAATGTAAATGCCTTGCCAAAATAAAGGGTCTCTTGGTTCACCTGCACCAGGAGTCCATGTCGTCAATCCCTCAAATGGTAACCCCGATGTGATAGGGTTGAAGAAATGTTGAAGCGAGCGTCCGGAGGGACTCCAGTCAAACGATCATCTCAACAGTTGGACTGATATCCTTGAATAATTCCTTGCCGGGTCAGGCAAGTGTAAGCCCCTTGCTGAACCCAGGCAAGTGTAAGTCCCTGCCTAATTCAGGCAAGCGTAGTCCTTGCTAATAGAAGAAAGTGTAGTAACCTGGAGTCAGAGACGTCTCTGGCTTTGTTTGCTGTGAGTGTGTGCATGCACACACTGGATCTCCATTATTCTTATTTGCTGTACCCCAATAATTTCCTCAACTGATATCCAAACCTGTATTTTATGTTACCGGAGTGCTAACTAATTGTATAAACCCCGTTTCTAGTCGGTGGACTTGCCAGACTCTTCCGGTCAAAATAAAAGTCTGTTTTGGACCTTGTTTGCCTCCCCTAAAACTGACTTAGGGGTCCCTCCGTGACAGACCTGATTTTGAAAAACAGAAAATGGAAATGGACCTCACAGCATATGGAGGCCCTTAATGTTCTGACAGATGAACTTAAAATCTACCAGAACCTGGGTCTGCTGCACCCACAAGATCCATTGAGGGCGGAACGGGGGTTCGCAGAACATGCTTCCTATTGTGGTATATTCTAAAAAGGACCACAAGGGCTGACCAGACGCTTGTTTTTCCTCCATCGCATTTAAGGAAACCAAAGAGAGGTTGTTTCTATGCTGTAGCTATAAATAGACAAATCTGCAAGTCCAATCGAATGCAGTCAGCCTGTAAGGTTGTCATAAATTTTTTCATCGAAGTCTCCAACCCCATTTTGGCTTTCATGTTTATTGGATATTGTTTTCCCTTACCGGATCAAAGTCCTGTTTCAGTTCTATCAGTGTAGTGTTGGCTTTACCGATACTTCAGCTGCCAATACTAGTGGAAATATAACATCCAAAATTTCCTTGGAGATTTCCTGCTTGCAGCAAGCAGATCTGCAGCTTCCAAGTATCTTTTCGTGGGACATGCAACTAAACAGAATTCTCAGAAAACGTTATTTAAGCTTACAAGGACTACACTTGTCTGAATTAGGCAGGAACTTACACTTGCCTGGGTTCGGCAAGGGGCTTGCACTTGCCTGACCCAGCAAGGAATTATTCAAGGATATCAGATTCTCCAGCACCGTTCAATTCTGCGTTATCTGATGACTCGGATGAGGATGGGGGTTTGCAGCATTTTCTTCAAAAGTTAACAGGAAAAAGAGTATGTGTACATGTTGCCCCAAGATCAGATAAAAACTATGAAAGACTCAAGCAAAATTAGACCTATGCAATGTAACAGCTATAGATCATTTAGGATGGAATGATGGGGACTCGTTGAAAGGGGCAGGTATCCCAGCTCTTGGAACAGACACTAATTGACACACCACAATTACAGGCGCTATTAGTTTCTGAAATCCTGAGGCAGTCAACAGACCTTGCATATCAAGCTATGATAGATGTGTCTGAAACCAACATAGCAGCCAAATCTTTTATAACTACTATCAGGGTCCCAGTGAGAATTACATGCAATTTATTGACCATCTTCAAGACGTCATCAATAAGCAGGTTGAAAACCTAGAAGCTAAGGAAGCACTGGTGTTGAAATTAGAAGTAGAGAATGCTAATGTTTACTTTCAACGTGTTATTTGTGAGTTTTACAGTACATATTATATGCATCTGTGTATTGCCCCTCTGAAAATCAAGCAGCTTGTCAGGAATGTGATTTAATTGTTTCACTGGTTGTTGTTAGAATTGTTTCTTTGTGGTATAAGTACACCGTAAAACTTTCTCCCCACTTTTCCCACTCGCGCTGCAAGCAGCCAGGCCAGTTATGGCAAACTGATATTACTGAATTTGCACCGTTTGGCTGACAAAAGTACATTCATGTGTCCATAGATACCTGTTCAGGACTGCTGTGGGCTACAGCTTTGACCTCAGCAAATGCAAAAGTGGTAAAGCGTCATTTATTACAAGCTTTTGCTGTCATGGGTGTTCCTACACAGATCAAAACAGATGATGGTCCCGCATACCGTTCTGATACACTTGCAACCTTCCTCGCCCAGTGGAAAGTACAACACCTGTTCGGAGTCCCTTATAATTCTACTGGCCAGGCAATTATTGAGCGTGCACACCGCACTCTGAAAAATCTTTTGTCTGTTTTGAAAAAACAAGGGGGAATTGGTGTGAGTCCAGAGGAGGTATTGATGAAGGCATTGTATGTGCTGAACTGGCTTAATCCTAAAAGTGAGATTGAAATGGAACCTGTTGTTATGCACCATATCATAAATGTCAAAGATTTTTCCGAAAATGGACCTAAGGTTAGTGTGTTTAATGTGACAACACAACAATGGGAAGGTCCTATGTCATTAATAACCTGGGGAAGGGGATATGCTTGTGTTTCTACAGGTAACCATAAAAATTCGTGGATCCCAGCAAAGTGGGTGAGACCTTGGCTAGCTAACAAAGAAGAAACCGATTGCAATGATGACAACCCTTAACCTCAGAGGTGTTATCGCTTTTAGCAATGGATGTAGCCAATGTTGAGAATACCACTTTGTAAAACAGAGCAGGAATTAATTTTTTTGTTACTGGCCAAATCTCGGAATAACCTGTTCCAATAACCTTTTAACTACAAATTAGGCAGTTGCTCTCGTGGCAGGAAAGGCTTCCACCCAGCACGTTAGTTAGTCTATTATAACCAATAAGTATTTATATATTCCCACTTGGGACAATTCAGTATAATCCACTTGAATCCCTTCAAAAGATCTATGCTGTTTTTCTTCCCCCTGTGGGTGATTTTCTCATACTCAAATGGCCAAAAGATGAAACGTGTAACATCAGACTGCCAAATGTCATTAGCTGAGAGTCCGCGAGGGTTGACTCCAAGGGAGGGCGAGCTTGTAATCAGACCTTGACATTCCGGGCAAGAGCGCACTATGTCTATCGCTTGCTCGAGAGTGAGACCAAACATCTTTTTTAAGGCAGCAGCATTCTGATGGAAGAAATCATGTGAAGCCCTGGCAGACTGGAAACGGACTGTAGCTACAGTATAAGAATCCGCAACTGCATTACCTTCAGTTATGGGACCTGGTAAAGTTGTATGAGAGCGTATATGAGTAACAAACAGTGGGTGTTTGCAAAGCTGTAATGCAGTTTGCAATGATAAAAACATATCAAAAAGTTGCTGTTGCGAGATTTCTTTAAGTGGAGGGGATGCGCTGTAGGACCTTGACTACGTACTCAGAATCACAAACCAAATTTAGAGGTTCCTCCCTAAAAAGCTCTAAGGCATGCAAAACTGCACCAAGTTCCACTAATTGGGTTGAGCCTTCAACAATTGTAACAGAATGATGCCAATCGCTATCTTCACGCCAGACCACTACAGCTTCATGACACTTCCCTGAACCATCAACAAAAACTGTGCGAGCATTTGGGATAGGACCGAATACAAGTACGGTCTCTGGTCTGATATCAAAGACACACAGATTTTGAAGCAGTTTACATTTAGGCATGCCAAAACCTATGCTGTTAAGAAAATCTGCTAGCGCAATTTGCAAGGACAGAGATTGTGAATAAAAACAATCAAAATCTGCTTTCGCAAAAGGTACATATATGACAGATGGATCACGGCCTACTAAAGCCTGAATCCATTCTCTGCCTTTTTTGATCAGAGTAACAATCAATTCCAGGGGCTCAGTAATAGTTTTAGGAAAAGAATTGGGCAAAAAAATCCATTCCAAGTATATCAGTCTGTTTGCATTCTCATCATACTGTCCCACAATAGCCACAGGTTGTTTCTATGTTGTAGCTATAAATAGACAAATCTGCAAGTCCAATCGAATGCAGTCAGCCTGTAAGGTTGTCATAAATTTATTCCTCAAAGTTTCCAACTCCATTTTGGCTGCCATATTTATTGGATATTGTTTTCCCTTACCGGATCGAAGTCCTGTTTCAGTTCTATCAGTGTAGTATTTGCTTTATCGAAACATTGGCTGTTAATACTAGTGGAAATACAGCATTTGAAATTTCCTTGGAGATTTCTCACTTGCAGCAAGCAGATCTGCACCATCCAAGCAGCTTCTTGTAGGCCATGCAACTAAACAGAATTCTCAGAAAACGTTATTTGAGCTTGCAATTTACTTAACAAATCCTGACCCAAGAGAGGTATAGGACTTTCTGGCAACTACAAGAATTCATGTATTAAAACTTTGTTCCAAATTTGGCATTCTATTGGTCTCAAAAAACAGCCTTTCTTTCGTTCTCTCCCATGACCTCAAAAACTAGCATGGTGAATTTACTAAGAAGTCTCTTACAACCAGTTACCACAGAATAAGTCTATTAAAAAATTTTTTTTGTTTAATTTCTGAGCTTCATTAGAACTATGGACCCATTGGTAATGCCTTTAAATTTCAACCCTCAGACTCCTTCATGCAGTATTACAGTTCTCTAGCAGTAACATTGCTTAGGGGAGGGGCGCGGGGGGGAATAAAACCTCCCTCTCGCCCCCATCTGGGATTGGCAGGATCTCCAGCCCAGCATGAAAACAAATCAGTTCCAACTCCACATCAAACCAACCTGGCTGCACTCCACACCCAAATCAGTACCAGTCTGACCCAGAGAAGCACTGAGCACTCTGACCTCCCCAAAGCTGACCAGTGTGAAAAGAATGACTTCAGTAGGGAGGTAAAATTATGAGCTCTTTCCCCATATGTGCCAAAACCTAGGAAACAAGACAGAAGCAAAAAGAAACATCACCAACAACCCCTGATTCAAAGCCAAGAAGCAACACAGTGCCACAATAAGGATGGATGACAATACTCCAGAGAGAGAAGAAAGACAGAGCGGGGGGGAGTAAAGCCTCCCTTTCTCCGCTTAGCAGCGGGCAAACAGGTTTTTCCTTTTTTTTTTCTTCTTTCTCTTCTTGCTGCAGTTCAGATATAGTCATGGCCACGCAGCTGGCGTAATCGCTGGTACGAAGTGGGAGGCTCTGGCAAACTCCTCGGTTACAATGAGCTGAGTTTTATACACGATTCCAATTAGCTCAACAGTTGTTACATTCCTCAGCCCCATTTACCTTTCACAATTTAAAGATGTCAAAATACAGTATATTAAACATCAATCCATTATTCCATTTTCCTAGATCCAAATCAGTTCACATTCCAGCAACTTTTAAATACAACTTCATACAATACCAAGTTCACATCCATCATAGCATTTAGGTGTTTGTTTCTTTTTTTTGTTTCTTTTTTTTTTTTCTTTTTTTTTTTTTTTGCAAAGCAGAGTTTAATAATTTAAATTCTTTTCTGGTCTCAAAATTATTAGCTAACAATATAAGCAATTACTCTAATGCGCAAGGATGCATCCTAAGGGGGAGCAAGGTAGAATTTTAGCAGTGAAATTTTAGCAGTGGAACCGGTTCCCATTTTGTAATTATTTCCCCAAACAAAATTGTCATGGTACCAAATACAAATATGCAAATTAAAATACTGAACTCAGATATGAAAACCAAATACCAAGTTCAAATATGCAGATGGATCACAGTTACACTAATTTAAGACAATCTCTCAATTTTTGCATTGCACCTTTGAACTGCTTACTGCTCAGCCAGGCAGAGGTACCGCTGGGTCTCCCTGACAAAACAGGTCAGTGTGTGCTGGAGCCCAACCGGCACCCGCCCCCCCGCCACCGCAGCAAGCTGGACCGGGCAAGGTTTTTATCAGTGTCTCATCTGGTGTGCTACAACTGTTATCCCAAAACCAGGATTCTTTACTTGATGTGCATACAAAAGAGCCAAATCCAGCACATCGAGATGTGACACAGCCCATCACAGAGTTGCGCAAGTCTGGATACCGAAATAAAGCTAGCGTGCTAGAAAGAAAAATAACAGCTACTACACACAAAATTTTACCATCGCATTCATGCAGTAAAGAACTAAATTACTCATGATCTTCTGTATTATCACAAAATGCACATTTTGAGTCAACGGATTCTCATGATTTAACAGACTGTGAACTTATCGTACCATATAACAAAGGCCTACCAAAATTGCAACATGCTTAAACAGATACCCACAAAGAAAACAGGTTAATAAGGAAAGCATCTTGCAGACTTTAACAAGTTTTCTGACCTGTGTGTTATCAGTTAATTCTCTCTCAGCTTGTTGAAGTTCAAATCGCCCCGCCTGTAAAACTGTCTGAAAAGATTTAATGATTTCTTGTCCGAGTGCTTTCTTATGTTTTAAAACACCTCCCAATGCTGATTTTTTAGGAACACAACTGAAAACAATCATTCCTGACCCCATCTTGCAAGTAAAAACTTTGAGGGGTGGGGGGGGGGGGGAAGCACAGGGCTGCTTGCAGCGTGAGTGGGAAAAGCGGGGAGAAGGTTTCACGGTGCACTTAAGAACAACTAGTAAAACAATTAACTCACATTCCTGACAAGTTGCTTGATTTTCAGAGAGACAGTACACAGGAGCACATAATATGTACTGTAAAACCCGCAAATAACATGCTGATAGCAAACGTTAGCATTCTCTACTGCTAATTTCAACACCAGTGCTTCCTTAACTTCCAAGTTTTCAACCTCCTTATTGATGGCCTCTTGAAGGTGGTCAATAAATTGCATGTAATTCTCATTGGGACCCTGATTAATAGTTGCAAATGATTTGGCTGCTTTGTTGGTTTCAGGCACCTCTCTCATAGCTTGATATTGCTGACTGTTGGATTCACTCGCTAATAGTTGATCTGATCTTTCACACAGTTCTTTTGCCCAATTCTTATCCGGCGACTCCTTCTGCTCTCTCATGGAAGTTGGAGGGTTAAAAGGTGGTAAAAGCAGATACAAATTGATAAAAGGGCTTGTTTACAACTTTAGCATTCTCAGCTTTCACAGGTTCTTTGGGCAAGTTGTCTGATTCCAATCCTTTTGACTTGCTGTTCTCATCAGGGTTTGCTAATAGTGTAGGAGGACACCCGCTCGGCATTTTTCCTCCCCCCACCCCGGACTGCTGAGGTATCGGGGGTGCCAAAAGCACAGCAGGGGATGGAGTAGAGAAGGTATCAAAGACAGGAACCGGGTAAGCTTCACAATTATTTTTAGAGTTCTTATCAAGCTGCAATGCTGCAAAAATTCTGGTAACCGCAGCCCGTTCAGCCTTAAATTCTTTTAAGGTGGAAATTATAAGCTTCCATGTAGTCGCTAATGATTTAGCTTCTTTATCTCCATTGCTAACCTTATCCCATAATTTCTGCCCTATATCATCCCAAAGTTCAATTTTAAAAACCTTCTCAGCTTCTGTCGGGTAGCCGTTAGTTCTACACCGAACCAACAGTCTACGTATGTTACTTTCTTCATATTTAAGTCCTCTCATAGAGAGAATATGCAGGAGGAGTTTAACTATGACTTCTTCCTCAGAGGATATATTTTGCCCCATAGCTTCACTCTTCCCTCCTCCTGCTCCCAGCTGCTCACCTTTTCCGGGGACTTCTTCAACAAATTTATCTGCGGAATGTCCGTACGCCTCCGCCCGGTTCTCAGTCCAGCTGATCCGCCTCCGGCTGGGCCGCTCCAGGCTTTTCCCCGATCTTAGTGAGACGCCGTTTGGAGTATCACGTCGGGGTCACCATTTGTTGGAGCGATAAAGGACTCAGCATTCCGATTCAATGTGAATCACGCAAAGCCATTTATTACAGAAACAAGCCTCCTTATATACGCAACTATTCTCTAATCATGCATCCACGCTCCCAGCATGGATTCGCTAAATGAGTATCATGGGCAGTCCACACGCTGGAGCCCCACCGATGATAGGTCCGATGACTCACGCCATGCTGAGGCCCTGTTAATGAAGAAACGCCCCTCTCTCTTTCTCACAGCAGATTCTGTTCTCAGCTTCTCAAAGTGGCCTTGAGATTCCTTTGGGCCTGACTAATTCAACAACATATCTCCATCTAACCAAACCCCTCCACATTTAGTTTTCTTTCCCATTCCTCCAACAAACACACAAATTCAATGCGAATCAGAGTTTAACAACCTCACTTCTTTTCTGGTCTCAACTTTATTAAATAGCAATAAGAGCAATTACTCTAATGTATAAGGATGCATCCTAAGAGGGGAGCAAGGTGGTATTTTAGTAGCGGAATCGGTTCCCATTTTATAATTATCTCCCCAAACAAAATTCTTTTGGTACCGAATATAAATATGCAAATTAAAATGCTGAACTCAGATATGAAAACCAAATACCAAGGTCAAATATGCAGATAGATCACAGTTACACATATTCAAGACAATATCTCAGTTTTTGCATTGCACCTTTGAACTGCTTACTGCTCAGCCAGGTAGAGGTGCCTCTGGGTCTCCCTGACAAAACAGGTCAGTGCGCGCTGGAGCCCAGTCGGCACCCGCCCCCCCACCACCGCAACAAGCTGGACTGGGCAAGGCTTTTATTAGTGTCTCACCTGGTGTGCTACAACTGTTATTCCAAAACCAGGATTCTTTACTTGGTGTGCATACAAAAGAGCCAAATCCAGCACATTGAGATGAGACACAGCCTATCACAGAGTTGCACAAGTCTGGATACTGGAATAAAGCTAGCATGCTAGAAAGAAAAGTAACAGCTGTCACACACAAAATATTATCATCACATTCACGCAGTAAAGAGCTCACGGTCTTCTGTATAATCACAAAATCTTCTGTATAATCACAAAATGTACATATTCAGTCAATGGATTCTCATGATTTAGCAGTCTGTGAACTTACTGTACCATGTAACAGGCACTTATTTAAACTGTAATGTGCTTAAACAGATACCTACAAAGAAAACAGGTTAATAAGGAACAGTATCTCGCAGAGTTCAGCAAGTTTTCTACAAATTAGGCGGTTGCTCTCATGGCAGGAAAGGCTTCCACCCAGTGCGTTAGTTAGTCTATTATAACCAATAAGTATTTATATATTCCCACTTTGGGCAATTCAGTATAATCCACTTGAATCCTTTCAAAAGATCTATGCTGTTTTTCTTCCCCCTGCGGGTGATTTTCTCATACTTACTTTATTTACTTTTTGACAAGTCAAGCACCCATACGTAATTTGTTTAGCTATTTCAAATATCCCAAAACATCCAAAACACTTCAAAAACTGATCACAGAGAGCTCTGTTTCCCCAATGAGTTTTCTGATGTAGTAAATTTAGAATTCCCCTAACTTAATTTTTGGGGACCATCTCTCTACTATCTGGTAAAAAAAAAAACCATCCCCCATTCTTGAATTCTGCACCTATATTCTCTAATTTTGCTTTTTCTTTTATAGTGAACTTTTTCTCTGCCTTTTTGTTTGTTTGTCTCTTAGAGGTTGTAGGACAATAGGTTTTAAAGATAACATTGCTGCCTGTTTAGCTTCATGATTCACCAAGTTGTTTCCTCTAATTTTAAACCTGGTTCCTCTCTGATGTCCTTTTACATGGACTACTGCTACTGCTGATGATCCTCTAAGGACCTATAAAACTCTAACCACTAGTTCTTGATGTACTAATTCCTTTCCTTGGGTATTTATTAACCCTCTCTCTTTCCAAATTTTCCCAAATGTGTGAACTACTATGTAAGCATACTTTGAATCAATATATATGGTTGATTTTAACTTTGTCCTGCGGTGTTAACACATAAAGTTTTACTTTTAATGTTCCCTGTTCAATTTCTATAGTCATGCCTGATGCCACAATTAAATCTCTCCCCAATAGATTATTTTCAGCCTCTGGGTAAATTCTTTTTTCAGATTCAATTTCCACATTATCCAGTATGGGAACTTTAAAGGGTTCTCCCTTTGCTTCCACTACGAGGGCAGGTTTTTTTTTTTTGTTTTTTTTTTTTTGTTTTTTTTTTTCTTTCTTTTGACTCTCCCTTACTGCGGCTACTAAGATTTTTTCCTTTGCTCTTTGTTTCTCCTCATCTCTTCGAGTTTTTCTAGTTTCTTTCTTATATCTCCTCAGGATTTTGCTACAAACTGGGGGGTCCACTCCCGAGTACGTTTATCCTTTTTCTCAAATACATATATTCCTACAGTTCTCAAACTTCCTTTCCAGCATGAAACATAATCACTCTCTTCTTGACTAAAAGACTCCTTTCTGTTTACATATAAATTTAAAGCTTGACACATCCAATCGTCAAATTATCCAAAAATGGGCCAAAATAAATGCTCTGGCCTAATTTCTTCTTTGGCCCATTCAACCATACAATATTGGATCATCTTTTCTTTACTTTTTTCCCTTGTACTTTCCTCATCTTTCCAGAATTCTAACATCATCCCCAGGGGACTGTCTGGGGGCATACCTGGAAGGTCGCTCCCTCTCGACCTCTTGGGACCACCCTTTCTAGGGTCCTGAAGACCTGGGATTCTCCAGGACTCTAACATCATCCCCAGGGGACTGTCTGGGGGTATACCTGGAAGGTCGCTCCCTCTTGACCTCTTGGGATTTAGTCCCGCTTGGGATCTCTCTGGAGATCCCGTAAACTTCTCTTGGGATCCCTCTAGGGGATCCCAGAAAGGAGAACTTAAGGATTTACTCTTTCCCTGGCCCATCCCAAATGGTGCTCTTTCACTCCTTTGTCCTTTCGCTTCGTCCCTTCGGTGGCCAAGCCCCTCGCGGGGTGTTGGAACCGCACCTAGAAGGACTCCGCACTCGCTTCATAACTGCATTAATGTCTCACACATTCAGCACCATTTAGACCACCCAACCCGGCAGTGCTTACAGTCCGCTGTTTCTGCCGGGGTCTTCGTGCACCTTGAATTACGGGTGTACTGCTGTAATTCGGAGGGAGGGAGCTCAATTCTTTTGCTTATGCTTTAATTTTGAATAACGTTGGTAGCTCTTCGCACACCCGAGTCCAAGAGCCACTATTAAAGTGAGGCGCCCCCCTTGAACCTGGGGTAACACAGAGCTATCCAAGGTTGTCACATCGAGGTCACCAGTTGAAATAACTCACGCTTTTTCCTCATGAATAACAACGTTTAATACAACTCATTAAAAACGTGTTCATTAAAGCATAAGCAAAACAGCACTGGGTGCATGGGGAGTCTGCGCTCTGCCAACATGCATGCCTTAGGTTTCTGATGAACTCTTTTTATTGCCTCGGCTAGTCCTTCTTGCACTCAGACTCCGTGGTTGGTTGTCACTAGGGGTCTTCTCTCTTTCTCATTGGTGGCTGAAGAGTTCCTTCTTCCTCAGTGTCCCCCCTCACAACAGTTTGCCCAACGACCAACTGTAACAATCTTTCCAAATTAAACAGGTGCCATGCCTTATTTGGTCAACAAGAGTCATTTCTGCAGCTTAGCAGAATTTTCCACTTAGCACAAATCATTATCATATTTTTCACAACCGTAATGAGTTGGTTCCACATAGGAGAAATGCGTCGATTAGGAACGACACGTACCAGGACGCAGACAGAAATTCACGCAGAGGCAGAGATCTTGTTCAGGAAGGAGCGCAGAGCCTGGCCAAGCAGAGAGCTGACCTAGGCCTAGGCTGCCTTCTTTATTCACCATTGACAATTTATAGGATTTACAGGTACAGGCCTGGACTAAGATGTTTACAAAAAGGTGCTTTTCCACTAATTGTTATTAAGAACACACTAAACTCATGTGATGTTTGTCTCACTTGTTGTTCCACTCATTCACAGACCCGGCCCAAGGACATTCACACATCCCATGCACTTGGGGGCGGTTATCTGGCCCGAGATACCATTGTCACGAGTCTGGGCTATAACTTTTTACAATTACGAGAAACGTACTTCAAAGTAATCTGTCCAAGGCCCTTTATATGCTATTATGTTAGTATTATGTCTTCGACTGTCCAGATGGTCATGTTAGTATTGATCTTCCTTTATCATCCAGATGACTGGAACCGCACATCTTGCTTTCCCACATTTTACTTTCCAACAGAGAAATGCAGGGCTTGATGTGCCTCATAATAGTATTATAGAGATTTCACAGCTCTGATGTGCTAGGCTTTGGTTCTGAAGCCCAAAACTGGATTATTAAAGCAAAGAATTACAGCTTTTCTTATTTTTCTTATTATTTTTTCTGCGATTATGCTTTCATTCCATACTTGAGCTCCCCCTGTACCATGGAAAATGAGTGGCCGCTGATCTTCCACTTTGCTAAATTATTTGCTGATTGAGTTAAGCCATTTGTCTCCTGCCTCTGCGTGGACCGCATTGAATAGAAAAGCTGCTTAAGAAACAATCAACCCAAATGAAAACATAGTGGAGGTTGCTAATCTGAAGGACTGGCCCATTTCCTTGCCCCCATTGTCTTGCATGCTGAATCCCACTTCTAGAGGGGACTCTGTAAATGTGTTTTATTATGCATATAGAAAGTATTAATGTCACATAAGAAAAATCAACGTTTGGGCTATCTGGTAATCTGCTGCTGTACAAGTCCAGTGCGGCATATTGATTTGCTTAAGCTATTACCTTTCTCTGAAGCCAATTACATTTTAACTGTTTACTCTTCCTCCAGTGCCTTGCGTTCCATGGTCTTTCACCCCAAGCTTGGACACTTTTTCTAGCCATGCCTAAGGAACCAATTATCAGGTTATCTGAAGCAGAAGATTCTGGTGACTCTGTAAGTACTGTGGAAGCTTTTTGTATGCTAAACTGTACCTGTAAATAGTTCCTAATTTATTAGACTCTTTCCTATCCCCTCTTTTCTTCTTGATAGGGCACAACAGGCTATTTTGGGTTTTCTGACGCTATAGTTTCTTGCCTCTAGCTTGCAATGCAATTGAGCTTTTTGACTAAAAGCAGTGATATAAAGCAATGCTCACCTCTGAGTATGTACTTCTGGTGCAAAATGCAGCGTTGTTTCGGAGCGCAGTCTGATGCCTTTTGTCATGGTTTATAGAGTAAGAGTACTACTACTAGTAGTACTTTTTCTAATACGGAGAAAATGGCTTGGGGTCTTTGGTAGGTCAGGGGTGAGGAAGGGCAAAACTGGCTGAGAGGTGCTGGATGTTTTTTTTTTAGCTATGAAAGTCAAGTTCAAAGACTCTGTAAACCCATGCAAAAGGCAGCCTAAAGTTTATTTTGCACCAGAATTGCTTATGTTGCCTGAAGTTATAATGGGGGCTTTAACCCAGAGACAAACTTAGCTTTTGTGACTGTTATGCAGCCTGCTAGTGTCTAGCCTGAAGAAAATGGCATAGCTCTGTTTTTCCCCCACAGTGGTGTGCATAATCGGTCTTTGTAGCTTTGCTTGGAAAATGTCAGTTGCAGGTGGGTGGACAGACAGTAATTTGAAGCGCAATGGTTGAATTGGTAGGAATGGGCTAACTGGTTTCTCTGTGTGGTTATCTGTTCTCATTCCTTCCCTTCGTGCCCTTTCTCCTCTTTGCGTGTGGCTTTTTATTTTATTTATTTATGGTTCTGTACTTCCTTCTCCAGCTTCTTAGGCATTTAATGATTGTGGGCAAGAAGCGTGCTGCTCACCTGGGCCTGACCAATGGATTCCGGATGGTTGTGGATGAAGGGCCTGAGTGTGGGCAGTCTGTCTGTCGCGTACATCTACCTATTCTAGGTGGTTGTGAGTTGGGCTGGCCGCCTGGCTAAGATTTTTGCACCGCGGGAGTTGCTGCATGTGTACGAGTGGCCACTGAATGGATTTTGTTTGTTGCCCGTCAATCTCGACACAGTTGATGTCTGATTTTGTGTGATGTGTGTCTGTGGAAAGTACTAAAAGCTTTGAGCAGCGGTTGCACAATAAAGATTTAGCATGGGGATATCATCTCTGTCTTGTGCGTTTTTACTGAGGGAAATAGTTGTATGAGTTAAAATGGTGTCTCCCCTGAGCTTAAGTATGTGGAACATTTCAGTCCGTTAACAGTGTTCTATAGATAGATAATGATTTGCCCAGTCATTTGAAACGTGATGCTGGAACTGCTTAGCAATAGTCTCCTGCATCTTGTAGGAAGCAAACTCTTTGCTTTTTGGAAGTAGTATGCAAATGTACTTGAAGCCAGCTGTCATGGTTTAAATCAAGCTAGCAATATAACCACCATAGCTGCTCGCTCACTTCCCCCCATCCTGCATGCGTGAGAGAATCAAAAGGGAAGGGAGAAACTTGGATTGAGATAAACAAACACAGTTTAATAAAATAACACCAATGTACTAATAGTCATATATAGAAAATGGAAAATAGAATCTAAAATAAAAGAGAGAGAGAAGAGAGAAAAAGACTGTAAGGTCCAGAGGCCTGTGCAAAATGGCAGGATGGCCAGAGGCCAAAATAAAGTCCTGAACAGAACTCTCCCAAACGGGTCTCTGGCCCGGCTCTGACAAAGAGCTAGCTGCAAGATCTTGACTCTCCTTAAGTATGAAGCATGATGCTAATGGCGTGGAATATTCTTATTGATCAGTCTGGATGTCGGTCATGGTCTGCCCCATCTATGCCCCCCTTACTAGCTGCCTCATGCCTGTGGGCAGAGCACTCGGAACTGTTCTTGGCTCTCGGACCAGAGCAATTAAAACCATTTACTCTGTCCCAGGCTGTTATCTTCTTGTTCTCCAATTAAATCTAAATGATGACCGTGCTAGCTATGAAAAAAAATTCTAACTGCATGAAAAAATTAACTCACTTTCAGTCAAACCAGCACACCAGTGTAGGCTGCTGCTAAAACGGTAGAAAATACCATATGTGACGCTACAGGTGTGCCATACAAGGGTGGTTTCGGCACAGTGCAATGTGTTGGAAGCATCCAACTCCTGTTGGAGTGCTTTATCAATGGCTGTGTTTTATGGCCTCTCAGTCAGCGACGTGCAACAAGCACAGCAACGGCTACAGAGAAACTGCCAGATATTTTAACGTGGTGAAACGAAGAGCGCAGCAGTGGCTATGTTAAGAGCTGAGCCTAGGCATGGATTGAGGAGATGAGGAGGGAATCCTGTAGCCGGGCAAAACTGTGGTCATGCTGAGAGAATTGCTGTGAACCAGCTGATCTTGTGAGAGGGGCTGATGCAGAGGGGGCATTGCCAGGAGCAACCAAGGAAGATTCAAATGGCCTCCTAGGGAGCGTAGCAAACAAGGCCAGCAAACAGGGGTGAGGCAGTTAGTGTGGCAGTTTGCACTGAAGGGTGAGTGGGTAGGGTGAGGAAGCTTTGCTGGCTCAAGTGATTACCTCAATTGGTTTTCGTCACCCTCGCAGAAGGAGCCAACTATGGTACCCACTCGGGGCAAAGGTAAGTACTCTGCACTCAACAACATAGAGGTAACAACCCAGACAGAGCTGCCATGGGAACATGCAGCCACCCAGACCTCAGTCTGCAGAGTATGCCAGAGCCTTTCACTGGTATAGAGTGGCAGTAGAGAAAACATTTGTGTGAGGTGTGAGAAGTTGGATGACCTCCTCAGCCTGGTAGTAGAACTGAAAGAGGAGTTAGAAAGGTCGAGAAGTATCAGGGAGCTGGTAAAGGAAATCGACCTGTGGGATCAAGCTTTGGTCACCCACAGACAGATAAGACCACCAGCAAGAAATGAAGATCAAGGGATTCCTGTATCCTCCCCTTGCCTGACTGAAAAAATCAGGGCAAGGGAAAGGGATGAATGGAATAAAGTCCACACTTGGGTTGGCAGGAGAAACACCCCCTTACCCACCCCACCCTCCCGGGTGCCTCCGTTCAACAGGCATGAGGCTCTGGATGTGGAATGCAGTGACACGAGGGATAGGGGGCAATGGCAGCGTGTTCCTGCTCGGCGTAGAAGGAGGAGGGTCCCTTTTGTGACCACCCCACCTTCCCAGGTTCCCTCGCAAAACAGGTATGAGGCCTTGCAAGTGGAACCAAGCAACAACATTGAGGGAGGCGGTTCCGCTAAGTTGGAAGTGCCGCAGAGGATAAGTCATTCTGTGCCCTCCATCAAAACAGCTCCCACAAAGGAAAAAAGGTGGGTTGTGTTCGTGGGAGACTCCCTTCTAAAGGGAACAGAAGGCCCTATATGCAGGCTAGACCCACTTCTTCGGGAAGTCTGATGCCTCCCTGGGGCCAGCGTTAAAGACATAAAAAGTAAACTTCCTGCCCATGTTAGGCTCTCAGACTATTATCCCCTAATAATTTTTCAGGTAGGCAATGATGTAAGTGAAAAGGGAAAACGAAAGGCAATCAAGAGAGACTTCAGGATCTTGGGATGACTGATCAAAGGGTCAGGAGCACAAGTAGTGTCCCCTCTGTCCCCACAGTTGCAGGGTTTCAGGAGGAAAGATGCAGGAAGACCGCCAGATCAGTACCTGGCTGTGGGACTGGTGTCACTGGCAGAATTTTTTGGTTTTGATCATGGGCTGGGTTACACGGCACCTGGTCTGCTAGCAAGAAATATGACACACCTGTCTCAAAAAGGGAAAAGGATCCTGGGGCAGGAGTTAGCAGGACTCATTGAGAGGACTTTAAACTAGATTTGAAGCGGGGAGGGGAGGAAACCAGATGTGGCAGAAGCATACCCAAGGGCGGCATGCCAGCATTTGAGGGAAGGGGTGCTAGCGAGGCCCTTCAGACTGCCATCCCAGTGGAGGTAGGGAATGGAGAGCCACGCAGTAGGATAAACACAAGGGTTAATGATCTGTCAGAAATCGTGGAAGCACTTGAGGATGGCCACCAAGGAATTTAGGGCTTCTCACCAGAAAAAGGTGGCGGGATTAATGGCCCAGCTGAAGTGCATCTGTATGAATGCACACAGCATGGGCAACAAACAGGAGGGGTGGGAAGCCATTGTGAGGCAGAAAAGCTATGATATAGTAGCCATCTCAGAAACATGGTGGGATGATTCTGACAACTGGAGTGCTGCATTAGATGGTTATAAAATCTTCAGAAGAGATAGGCAAGGAAGGAGAGGAGGTGGGGTAGCCATGTATGTCAGGGGGTGTTATGATAGTCTGGAGCATGATGAGGGTGATGATAGGGTTGAGTGTCTATGGGTGAGAATCAAGGGGAAGAGCAACAAGGCAGATATCCTGGTAGGAGTCTGTTACAGACCACCCAACCAGGATGAAGAGGCAGATGAAATATTTTGCAGGCAGCTGGGAGAAGTCTCCCAATCGCTAGCCCTTGTTTTTGTGGGGGACTTAAACCTACCGAATGTCTGCTGGAAATAAAACACAGCAGAGAGGAAGTAGTCTAGGAGGCTCCTGGAGTGTATGGAGGACAACTCCTTGACACAGCTGGTCAGCGAACCTACTGGGGAAGGTACCCCGCTGGATCTGTTGTTTGTAAATAGAGAAGGACTTGTGGGCAATGTGTTGGTTGGAGGTCACCTTGGGCATAGTGATCATGAAACGATTGAGTTTTCTGTTCTTGGAGAAGTAAGGAGGGTGGTCAGCAGAACTGCTACTTTGGACTTCCGAAGGGGAGACTTTGATCTGTTTAGGAGGCTGGTTGGCAGAGTCCCTTGGGAGGCAGTCCTGAAGGACAAAGGAGTCCAGGAAGGCTGGTCTCTCTTCAATAAGGTAATCTTAGAGGCACAGGAGCAGGCTGTCCCCATGTGCCCAAAAGCGAGCTGGCGGGGAAGAAGGCTGGCCTGGCTGAATAGAGAGCTGTGTCTGGAACTTAGGAATAAAAAGAAAATTTATAACCTTTGGAAGGAGGGGCAGGTGACTCAAGAGGAATACAAGAACTCTGTGAGGTTATGCAGGGAGAAAATTAGAAGGACCAAAGCCCAACTAGAACTTAATCCCAGCCACTGTTGTAAAAGGCAACAAGAAATGTTTCTATAAATATATCAGCAACAAAAGAAAGGCTAAGGAGAATCTCCATCTCCTGATGGATGTGAGGGGAAACAGTGACAGAAGATGAGGGAAAGGCTGATGTACTAAATATCTTCTTTGCCTTAGTCTTTAATAGTAAGACCAGTTGTGCTCCAGGTACCCAGCCCCCTGAGCCAGAAGACAGGGATGGGGAGCAGAATGAAGCCCCAATACTCCAAAGGGAAATGCTTAGCAACCTGCTACACCATTTGGACACCCAAAAGTCTATGGGGCCGGATGGGATACACCCAAGGGTGCTGAGGGAACTGGCGGAGGTTATCACTAAGCCACTTTCCATTATCTATCAGCAATGTTGGCTAACTGGGGAGGTCCCAGTTTACTGGAAGTTGGCAAACATGATGCCCATCTACAAGAAGGGCCGAAAGGAAGATCCAGGGAATTACAGGCCTGCCAGTCTGACCTCAGTGCCGGGGAAGGTCAGGGAGCAGATCATCCTAAATGCCATCACACAGCACATACGAGACAACCAAGCGATCAGTCCCAGTCAGCATGGGTTTATGAAAGGCAGGCAACCTGATCTCCTTCTATGACAAGGTGACCCACCTTGTAGATGAGGGAAAGGCTGTGGATATTGTGTACTTAGACTTCAGTAAGGCCTTTGACACTGTATCCCACGGCATTCTCCTGGAGAAGCTGACAGCTCATGGCCTGGATGGGTGTACTCTTTGATGGATAAAGAACTTGCTGGATGGCTGGGCCCAAAGAGTTGTGAATGGAGCCAAATCCAGTTGGCAGCCGGTCATGAGTGGTGTTCCTCAGGGCTCAGTATTGGGGCCAGTTCTGTTTAATATCTTTATCGATGATCCAGATGAGGGGATTGTGTGGGAACGGCAGGACATGCAGGTCCAGCCACTTGTATGATAAAGGAAGATCAATACTAACATGACCATCCAGAGCGTCAAAGAAGAAATACTACTAACAAGATTAAATCACAGCAATCAGTCAAAACAGTGAGAATGATATCTCAGGCCAGAACACCGCCCTTAGGATGTATGGCGTGTGAGTGTTGGGCCTGGGCGTGTGTGTTTGGAATAACATTTTTTGAAAAAAACGTTCTGTTTAACCTCTTGGTCCAGGCCCATATCTTTAAAGCTATAAATGGAGAAAGGCTAATTAAAGAAGGCTCAGGCCAGCTCAGGTCTGCTCTGCCTGGTTCTGCTCTCGCTGCCAACAAGAACGCTGTGTCTGTGCGTCTCTGTCTATGCATCTCTGTATGCGTCGTTCTCATCGCCACGGATTGAGTGCACCCTTAGTAAGTTTGCAGACGACACTAAGTTCAGTAGGAGTGTTGATCTGCTTGAGGGTCAGAAGGCTATACAGAGGGATCTGGACCGGCTGGATTGTTGGGCTCAGGCCAATTGTACGAGGTTTAACAAGGGCAAGTCCTGGGTCCTGCACTTGGGTGACAACAACCCCAGGCAGCACTACAGGCTCGGGGAACAGCGGCTGGAAAGCTGCCTAGCAGAAAAGGATCTGGGGGTGTTGATTGACAGCCAGCTGAATATGAGCCAGCAGTGTGCCCAGGTGGCCAAAAAGGCCAACAGCATCCTGGATTGTATCAGGCATAGTGTGGCCAGCAGGACTAGGGAAGTGATTGTTCCACTGTACTTGGCGCTGGTGAGACCCCATCTTGAATGCTGTGTTCAGTTTTGGGCCCCTCATTATAAGAAAGACATTGAAATACTAGAGAGAGTGCAGAGGAGGACGATGAAGCTGGTGAGGGGCCTGGAGCACAAGTCTTATGAGGAGTGGTTGAGGGAACTGGGGCTGTTTAGCCTCGAGAAAAGAAGGCTGAGGGGAGACTTCAGTGCTGTCTACAACTATCTGAAAGGAGGTTGTAGCATGGAGGGTGTTGGTCTCTTCTCCCAAGTAGCAAGTGATAGGACAAGAGGAAACGGTCTCAAGTTGTGCCAGGGGAGGTTTAGACTGGATATTAGGAAAAAATTCTTCACGGAAAGGGTTGTCAGGCATTGGAACAGGCTGCCCAGGGAAGTGGTGGAGTCACCATCCCTGGAGGTGTTTAAATGGCATATAGATGAGGTTCTTAGGGACATGGTTTAGTGCTAGAGTTAGGTTATGGTTGGACTCAATGACCTTGAAGGATCTCTTCTAACCAAAGTGATTCTATTTTTATATTATTCTATTCTATGGTTCTGGTATCCCTTTTCTGGTGAGGAGGGATATGGTAGGAGAAAACAATTGGTCCGAATGGCAGTTCTGGTGCTTCTCTGACAGAGTGGAATATCTCTTCTGTCAGTTTGGGTCAGTTGTCCTGGCTCTGTCCCCTCCCAACCTCTTGCCCACCCCCAGCTCACTGGATGGTGGAGGTGGGGGTGGTTGGAGAGACCGTCTTCATGCTGTGAGAGCAAATCAGAAGTACATCACGAGACGGCAAATTTAATCTTTAACAGCTATTAAAAAAGGGAGATGTGCATGGCAAAGCAGGGCAATCCTTCACTATATTACTGAGGCATCTGAGATGCCCGCTGGAAGGCATCTTCTTCTCTTCTATATCCCCAAGCCATCAGGTGAAGTTTGGTGACACAGGCGTGTTAAGTAAGCTGAGGGCTTCACTTATCTTTCATCTTCCCGGGGAGGAGATGGAAATTATTTACCTGAAGTAGGTGGAAACTGACACATGACTGTGGCAGTACACTGTCCCCCTACCTCTCCCCCCTCCCCCCCCCTCGCTGAGAACTGATGTGGCAGCTGCATGTGTGCACACCTCCCTCCTCTCCTTCAATGGGGCAAGTTAATGGTCCTTATTGGGAGACCCAGGCCAGAGTCATTAGGAGAGAGGAGGGGGCTCATGTAGCCACAGTAGGGGGGTGCAGAGGTGCACGTAGCCACAGTAGGGGGGTGCAGAGAAGCCGCGAAGCTTCTAGACTGCCCACAGCCAGATCTGACACGGCTATAAATGGGGTCCGCCGAGGCTGCCTTTTGTGTGGTCCTCTTGGAGCGCGGGCCAAATGCTGCCGCCGAGAACCTTCCCGGGACTGGGATACCGTCTAAGGTAACCTCCCGAAAGAAAAATGGGACTGCCTCGTCTCCACGTGTGGGTGAGTGATAACTTAGATATTTCCTCACCAGATAAGCGAGTGTATTAAATAATTCCTCGCCACTTGGGTGGATGTTTTCCTCACTAGACACGTGAGTGTATTCCATGCTTAAATATAAGCACGTGTATTTTCTTTAATAATTCCTTGCCAGATTCAGGCAAGCGTATATCCTTAATATAATTTCTCCCTAAACACGTGGGTGTATTTTTTTCCTGGAGTCAGGGACGGCTCTGGCATTGTTTTTGGTGAGCCACGTGTATACACACTGTGGATCTCCATTATTCTTATTTGCTGTACCCCAATAATTTCCTCAAAGTTGATATCCGAATCTGTATTTTATGTTACCGGAGTGACTGATTGTATAAACCCCGTTTCTAATTGGTTGTTTTCCCGGACTTTCCCGGACAGAATAAAAGCCCGTTTTGGACCTGGTTGTCCGCCTAAAACTAACTTCGGGGTCCCTCCGTGACAATGACGTTTCCTTGAAATTACACTGGTGCAGTGTTTGCTTGCTGACTGACTGAGCCAGGTAGCGATCTATTGTTTTGTCAGTGTAAACTCCCTAAGGTATCTAGAAGGTGTTCCTTCTTCTGGGGGCAGGGGAATTCTGAAGAAGGAAAGTATGACTTATACATTCAGAGAGACTGGGTGATTGGATGATTATCATAGGTTTTAGAAGTCTGTGGTGCCTGGTGGAATTTGTCTTGCCTCGCAGACATTGTTGCTGATACTGGGCTCCAAACCAGAGAGAGTGAAGGGCTGTTAAACAATGATCCAATGAAGAATCGTAGAGTCCTAGAGCAGCCCAGGTGGGAAGGGACCTGGAAAGAACATCTGCTCCAACCTTTTGTGAGAACAGGAGCACAGATGAGATTATCTAGCACCCTATCTAAAGGCATCTTGAAAACCTCCAGCGATGGGGACTCTACCATGTCCCTGGGGAGGCTGTTCCAGTGGATGATTGTTCTTACAGTAAAAACCAAAAATTTACAGAGTCACCGAATGGTTGGGGTTGGAGGGGACCTCTGGAGATCATCTAGTGTAACCCACCTGCTAAAGCAGGTTCACCTAGAGCAGATCACACAGAAATGCGTTCAGGTGGGTTTTTAATGTCTCCAAGGAAGGAGACTGCACAACCTCTCTGGGCAGCCTGTTCCAGTGCTCTGTCACCCTCAAAGTAAAGAAGTTTCTTCCCATATTCATATGGAACCTCCTATGTTTCAGTCTGTGCCCATTGCCCCTCATCCTATTGTTAGGCACCACTGACAAGGGTCTAATCTCATTTTCTTGACACCCAACCTTGAGATATTTATAAGCATAACTAAGATCCCTTCTCAGCCTTCTCCAGGCTGAACAGACCCAGCTCTCTCAGTCTCTCTTCATAAGAAAGATGCTCCAGTCATAGTTGGAGCCCTCTGCTGGACTCCCTTCAGTAATTCCTTGTCCTTCTTAAACTGGGGAGCCCAGAACTGGACACAGTACTCCAGATGCGGCCTCACCAGGGCAGAGCAGAGAGGGAGGATAACCTCCCTTGACCTGCTGGCCACACTCTTCCCAATGCACCCCAGGATACCATTGGCTTTCTTGGCCACAAGGGCACATCGCTGATTCTTGATCAACCTGTTGTTGACCAGGACTCCCAGGTTCTTCTCTGCAATGCTGCTTTCCCACACATCAACCCCTAACCTGTATGGTGCCTGGGGTTATTCCTCCCCAGATACAAGAACCTACACTTGTTCAACTTCATTAGGTTCTTCTCTGCCCAGTTCTCCAGCCTGTCCAGATCTCACTGAATGGCAGCACAGCCTTCTGGTGTATCAAACACTCCTCCCAGTTTTGTATCATCAGCAAACTTGCTGAGGGTACACTCAGTCTTTTCATCCAGGTCACTGATGAACAGGTTGAACAAGACTGGACCCAGTACTAACCCCTGGGGAACCCCACTAACTACAGACCTCCAACTAGACTCTGCACCATTGATCACAACCCTCTGAGCTCTGCCATACAGCCAGTTCTTGATCCATCTCACCGCGCACTCATCCAACCTACACTTCCTGAGCTTATCTATGAGGATGTTGTGAGAGACAGTGTCAAAAGCCTTGCTCAAGTCACGGTAGACAACATCCACTGCTCTTCCCTCATCTACCCAGCCAGTCATACCATCATAAAAGGCTATCAGGTTGGTCAAACATGATTTCCCTTTGGTGAACCCATGCTGACTACTCCTGATAACCTTCTTTTCCTCCACATGCTTGGGGATGATGTCCAGAATGAGTTGTTCCATCACCTTTCTAGGGATGGAGGTGAGGCTGACTGGTCTGTAGTTTCCTGGGTCCTCCTTCTTGCCCTTTTTGAAGACCGGAGTGATGTTGGCCTTCTTCTAGTCCTCAGGCACCTCTCATCCATGACGTTTCCAAGATGATGGAGAGTGGCTTAGCAATAACATCTTCCAGCTCTCTCAGCACTCATGGGTGCGTCCCATCAGAGGCCATGGATTTGTGGGTGTCCAGTTTGCCTAACAATCTCTAACCTGATCCTCTTCAACCAAGGGAAAGTTTTCTTTTCTCCAGTCTTTCTCTCTTACCTCCAGGGTCTGGGATTCCTGAGGGCTTGTCTTAGCAGTAAAGATGGAAGCAAAGGCAATATTCAGTAATTCTGCCTTCTCTGTATCCTCTATCACCAGGGCACCCACCTCACTCAGCACTGGACCTACATTTTCTCTAGCCTTCCTTTTGCTCTTGATGTACTTGAAGAAGCCCTTCTTTGTGGAATATCTTACAGACAGTCACCTTGAGTTATTGGAACGTCCTTGACTAAAATAGAATGAGGAACCAGGATGATTTTCTACAAGATAAGAGGAGGTCGATGAAACACTGTCAGCATGATATTTACTGTGGATGGGTTTCTATTAGACGGAGATTTGTTATTGAACTAGACAGGCCCAAAGGAATTTCAAGGCCACCTTGGAAAACTGAAAACAGGATCTGCTGTAGAAGCAAAACAATTCAGCAGCTACAAGGCAGCAACACGACGTAAATCAACAGACCTATCAGCAGTGAGACTCAGACGCATGGACAGTTCGTGAACATAGATGATATCCAATCAGTTAATGCATGCTTGGAGCGTGGACGCGTGATCAGAAAATAACTGCATATATAAAAAGGCTTGTTTCTGTAATAAATCGGCTTTGCATGATTCACATATTGAATCAGAATGCTGAGTCCTTTATTCGCTCCAACAATTTACAGTGTGTTAGCCAAACTGCCAGAGCGTGTGCAAGATTAAATAAACCAATTGCGAGATAGCTTTAAGTGCATGAACAGCTAGCATAAACCAATCGAAACAGAAAGTTAAATGTGTGTACGATAGCTACCAGCTATAAATGTAAGTGCCTTGCCTAAATAAAGGGTCTTTTGGTTCACCTGCACCAGGAGTCCGTGTCGTCAATCCCTCAAATGGTGACCCCAACGTGATAGGGTCACAGAAACACTGAAGCGAGCGTCTGGAGGGACTCCAGCCGAACGATCATCTCGACAGCTGGACTGATCGAGAAACACGCCTGGGCAATCACCGTCTCACGAATACAGGTGAGCGGCTGGATAGTTAAATATGGGATCTAATTTGTCTGCAGAAGAAGAAGCTATAGTGAAACTATTTTTGTGAATTTTACAAAAGCAGAGAATAAAATATGAAGAACATATTGTTAAGTTAATGCTAAAATGGTTTAAACGGCACTCCAACAACAGTAGCAGCAGTCTTTGATTCAGACACTATTCCCAAGTGCTGACTGATTTGCTGTACAATTTTTGAAATAAAATGTGGCCCTTTATCAGAGGATATATCAGCTGGAACTCCAAACCTTGGTATTATTTCTTGTACTAATGTTTTAGTTACCTGCCGAGCTTTTGCTGTTCTGGTAGGGAGTGCTTCTGACCAACTTGAAAAGGTATCAGTACCAACAAATATCGGCACCCCCCTTTTCTTGGGAGTTCCGAAAAATCAATTTGCCATTATTGCATATGTTTATATAATGCTTCTGCTACTAAAGGCCAAACTAAATAGGAGGTAACAATAAGTTTTCCCTTGTGGGGTGTGAGCCCACCCTTCCTCATTATATGATTCCTCTAAATCTATAATAAGTTTCTGGCCTTCCTTAGTATATTCTGGCTTACCTTCTAAAATAACCTGCCCGTCGGGGACTAGGGCACTTTCTACTTTTATCTTTTGCTTAGGCACCAGTTTTGCCTCTCTGTCCACCAGCTCATTTCCTCTTTCCAATTCCGAGCTCACTTTCTGGTGCGCCTTGATATGCATGATTGCCACCTTCTTAGGAAGTTGAGCTGCCAGTATTTCTTCTGCATGTTTGATATGTTTGCCTTGAGAGTTCAAGAGTCCTTTTTCTTTCCAAATTGTTCCGTGCGCATGCACAACCCTGAAAGCATACTTAGAGTCTGCATAAAAGTTCACAGTTTTACCTTCAGCTAGTTCCAGAGCACAAGTAAGGGCGATTATTTCTGCCTTTTGTGCTGAAGTATTTTAGGCAGAGGTCCAGATTCCATCACTTCATGACTAGTAGTTCTAGCATAACCAGCATGCCTTTCACCGTTCAGGATATTGCTGCTGTCGTACATAAAGCAGTTCTCAGTTTTCTCCATAGGATTGCCCTTTAGATCTGGTCGGCTGGAGTATGTTGCTTCGATGGTTTCCAGGCAATTATGATGAACTGGTTTTCCAATGTAACCACTGAGGAAAGAAGCTGGATTGACAATGTTAGTGACGATGATTTAGCCTGATATTTGAGAAATCTTTGTGGGAAAGCCAATGTCCCATTGCTCATTTAATCCTCTCAAAGTCTCTAGCAACAAGTGCCATGGCGTTAACAGTTGTTTCTTTCCATCTTTGGGTAGTGCTTTGCCGCATAGTAACATCCTTCGTAAAGTCAATTCCAGAAGGCTAATACCCTCCTTCTTCAGAAGCAACTTTCATGTAGATAATATAAGTTCCCCCTCCTGTTCCCAGCAGCTCACCTACTCTTGGTGTTGTGTCTTTTCAAGGATCCGGATCTTTGGCAGCTCCCCCCTGCTACTCTATCAGCTGTACTGGGCTCCGTCTCCACATCTCGTTCGTCTTCGGCTGTCACAGCTTCACCTCTGTCTCTTCTTCATGCGAAATCCTCTTCATGCAGGATCACGTTGGAGTCACCATATGTCGCGGTTTCTTTCTTTCTTTCCCATGACCTCCATAACTAGCAGAAGAAGTCTCTTACAACCATTTAGCACAGAATAAGTCTATTAAGAGATTTTTGGTTTAATTTCCCAGCTTTATCAGAACTACGGATCCACTGGGGATGCCTTTAAATTTCACCCTCAGACTCCTTCATTCAGAATTACAGTTCTCCAACAGCAACATTGCTGGGGGGTGGACTAAAGCCCCTCTTTCGCCGCTTTAGCAGTGGGCAGATAGATTTTTCCTTTTTTTTTATTTTTTTTAATTTTTTTTTAATTTTATTTCTCTTCTCGCTGCAGTTTAGATACAGGCAAGGACATGCAGGTGGTATAATCACTGGTACCAAGTGGGAGTTGCCAGGCCCTAGCAGACTCCTCAGTTACAATGAGCTGAGTTTATCTTGCAGCTTGACACAGGCCTGAAATGTATGTTCAAGCTGTACACCACAGGCCTGGGATATTTTGCTTTTTTATTTTACCATATCATTCCAGCCATAGTACACTTTATATGCAGTTCCTATTAGGTGAGCAATAGTTACATTCCTCAGCCCCATTTACCTTTTGCAATTTCTTACAGGTGTCAATAAACAGCTTATTAACCACCAATCCATTATTTTCAATTTCCTAGATCCGAATGAGTTAATATTCTACCAACTTTTAAATACAACCTCTCCCAGGTTCACATCCATCATAGCATTTACTTTTCTTTCCCATATCTGCAGCTAGCATGTAAATTCAATGTGAATCAGAGTTTAACAACTTAAATTCTTTTCTCGTCTCAAAATTGTTAGATAAAAATAAGAGGAAATTAACTTACAGTACTGTACTTCATCCCATTTTTTCCAAAGATCTGCAGAACAACAGTAATTGCAATACAGCACTATAACCCAGAATCCCACATTCAAGCCACACGTGAATACAATATTGTTTCAAACTTTCTTTTCTTAGAGGATTCCCCCACAAATCTACTCTAATGTGTAAGGATGCATCCTAATGGGGAGCAAGGTGGTACTTTAGTACCTGAACCAAATTTTAGCATTGCACCTTTGATCTGCTTACTGCTCAGCCAGGTAGAGGTATCGCTGGGTCTCCCTGACAAAACAGGTCAGTGCACGGTGGAGCCCCATTGGCACCTGCCCCCCCTGGTGCCCTAGCAAATTGAACTGGGCAAGGCTTTTATTAGTGTCTCATCTAGCGTGCTACAACTGTTATCCCAAAAACAGGATTCTTTACCTGGTGCGCATACAAAAGAGCCAAATTTAGTACACCGAGATGAGACACAGCCTATCAGAGAGTTGCGCAAGTCTGGATACCAGAATAAAGCTAGCATGCTAGAAATAAAAGTATCAGCTACCACGCACAAAATCTTATAATCACATTCACGTGGTAAAGAACTGAATTACTCATGGTCTTCATATCATCACAAAATGTACATTTTGAATCCACGGATTCTCGTGATTTAGCAGTCTGTGAACTTACTGTACCATATAACTGGCAAAGACTTATGAAACTGTAATGTGCTTAAACAGATACCTACAAAGAAAACAGGTTAATAACGAAAAGCATCTCACAGAGTGTTCTGCAAGTTCTCTGTGACTTGTGTGTTATCAGTTAGTTCTCTCCCAGCTTGTTGAAGGTCAAACCATTCCACCTGTAAAACTGTCTGCAACGATTTAATGATCTCTTGCAAAGATTTATTTTTTGTCCTGCTCTTCTCACTTTAAAAACAACATACATTGTAACAAAGTATTATACTTCAAGGTTCCATTCTCTGGCCACTTCTTCTAGTCATCTAACTTACACAGCGGACACCATTGATTACAATATTTCGCAAGATCCTCCTTCCTTGTATTTCCAAGTACTTTCCAAAACTCCAAATATCTAGCAGGTGAGGCAAAAAGCCAGCTTGGTTGAGCAGGGATCTTCTTCTTGAAATACAGCAAAAAAAGAAATTACATGGTCAGGGGAAGTAAGGTCAGGCAACATGGGAGTAGTACAGAGATGGTGCTTGCCACTTGTGGTGGTTTGACTGAAAATGGGTTATTTTTCTTCATGCAGTTAGAAATCTTTCTTTTTCATAGCTAGCACGCTCATCATTTGAACTTAGTTTGAGAACAAGAGATAACACCCTAGCACAGAGTTTATGTTTTTAATTGCTCTGGTCGGAGAGCCAAGGACACCTGAGTGCTCTACCCACAGGTGTGAGGCATCAAGGAAGGGGGGTACGGATGGGGCAGAGCTTGACTGACATCCAGACTGATCAGTAAGAGTATTCCATCCCATTAGCGTCATGCTTCATACTTAAGGAGATCTCTTGGTCCAGGCCCATATCTGTAAATCTATAAATTGAGAACTGTTAATAAAAGTGATCTCAGCCTGGCTCAGCTTGGCCTTGTATCTGTGCATCTCTGTCTGCGTCTGTATGCATTGTTCCTCATCGCCGCAAATGGTGACCCGTGTGAGTGTCTGACCCCTGTGAGGCTCTTCATCTAGCAGAGTGTGTATGGCGGTAACCATGCAATCCAGTGGGTGAGTAAATTTTTGTGGCCACACATCCCTGGGTATAACAGGGATAAGCAGTCCTCACTGAATGAGAGAGCTGTGGGACTGAGTTAGTATGGGACAAGCTGCTTCCCCTGTACATAAGCTATATCTGCAAGTTTTATAGCACATATTACGTGTTTCTGTGTATTGCCTTTCTGAAAATCAAACAACTTGTCAGGAATGTAAGTAAATTGTTTTATTGGTTGTTGTTACAACTCTCTCTTTATGGTGTTGTTTGTGTAAAAACACTGTAAGGCTTCTTCCCCCCTTCTCCCACTTACGCTGTACGCCGCTCTGTGCTTCCCTCTCCTCTTACCCCTTCTCATGGTTTTTACTTAGAAGATAGGCTCAGGAACGTCTGTTCCCAGTGGTGTTCTTAACAAATCAGTATTAGGGTGTGTTTTCACAGTATCACAGTATGTTTGGGATGGGAAGGGACCTCAAAAGATCATCTAGTCCAATCCTCCTGCTGGGAGGGAGGGAGGGAGGGAGGGAGGGAGGGAGGGTTCTGTCCTGTACTTGGTTCAGTTTCGTATTGCTGAGACTCCACAACCTCCCTGGGTAGCCTGTTCCAGTGCTCTGTCACCCTCACTGAGAAGAAGTTTTTTCTCAAATTTAAGTGGAACCTCTTGTGTTCCAGCTTGATCCCATTACTCCTTGTCCTATCGTTGTTTGCCACCAAGAAGAGCCTGGTTCCATCCTCATGGCACTCACCCTTTATATATTTATAAACATTAATAAGGTCACCCCTCAGTCTCCTCTTCTCCAAACTGAAGAGACCCAGCTCCCTCAGCCTTTCTTCATAAGGGAGATGCTCCACTCCCTTAATCATCTTTGTTGCCCTACGCTGGACCCTCTCCAGCAGTTCCCTGTCCTTCTTGAACTGAGGGGCCCAGAACTGGACACAATATTCCAGATGGGGTCTCACCAGGGCGGAGTAGAGGGGAAGGAGGACCTCTCTCGATCTACTGACCACTCCCCTTGTAATACACCCCAGGATGCCATTGGCCTTCCTGGCCACAAGGGCACAGTGCTGGCTCATGGTCATCCTGTTGTCCACCAGGACCCCCAGGTCCCTTTCCCCTACACTGCTCTCTAATATGTAATTTCCCAACCTATACTGGAACCTGGGGTTGTTCCTGCCCAGATGCAGGACTCTACACTTTCCCTTGTTAAATTTCATCAGGTTATTCCCTGCTCAACTCTCCAACCTGTCCAGATCCCGCTGGATGGCAGCACAGCCTTCTGGCGTGTCAGCCACTCCGCCCAGCTTAGTGTCATCAGCAAACTTGCTGATAGTACACTCAATTCCCTCGTGCAAATCGTTAATGAATATATTGAATAATATTGGCCCCAGTACTGACCCCTGAGGCACTCCACTAGATACTGGCCTCCAACTAGACTCCGCACCATTGACCACCACTCTCTGGCTTCTCTCTTTAACCCACCTCACTACTCTATTGTCTAGACCACACCTCCTCAATTTAGCTGTGAGGATGCTGTGAGAGACTGTGTCAAAGGCTTTACTGAAGTCAGGGTAGACCACATCCACCGCTCTGCCATCATCCATCCACCTTGTTAAATTCTCATAAAAGGCTATGAGATTGGTCAAGCATGACCTACCCTTGGTAAAGCCATGCTGACTGCCCCTAATGACCCTCTTATCCCTGATGTGCCTTGAGATGACACCAAGGACAAACTGTTCCATTACTTTCCCTGGGACAGAGGTGAGGCTGACCGGTCTATAATTACCCGGGTCCTCCTTCTTGCCCTTTTTGAAGACTGGAGTGACATTTGCTTTCCTCCAATCCTCGGGCACCTCTCCCGTTTCCCAAGACTTGGCAAAAATGATGGAGAGCGGTCTAGCAATGACTTCAGCCAGCTCCCTCAGCACCCGCGGATGCATCCCATCTGGACCCATGGATTTATGGATGTCCAGACTATTTAATAGCTCCCTAACCCAGTCCTCATCGACTAAAGCAAACTCCTCCATTGACCTGGCTTCATCCGGGGTCTCAGGGGTATGGGGCTCCCCAGGACAGCCTCCAGCAGAGTAGACAGAGACAAAGAAGGCATTCAGTAATTCTGCCTTCTCTGTATCTTCTGCCACCAGGGCACCCACTCCATTCATCAGTGGGCCTACATTGTCTCTGGTA
The DNA here is from genome assembly GCF_037038585.1 of Patagioenas fasciata. Lineage (NCBI taxonomy): Eukaryota > Metazoa > Chordata > Aves > Columbiformes > Columbidae > Patagioenas > Patagioenas fasciata. Next base: position 23,819,839 of record NC_092559.1, read on the forward strand.
TTAGTTTTATCTGCTATGTATTTGAAAAAGTTCTTTTTGCTGTTCTTGACCCCTCTCACCAGCTGTAATTCTAAGGAGGTCTTGGCTGTCTTAGCTACCTTCCTACATCCTCTAACAGCAGCCTTATATTCCTCCCAAGTGGCCAGTCCCTGCTTCCATGACCTGTAAACTCTCCTCTTCTGCTTGAGCATACCCAACAGATCCCTATTCAACCACACAGGCCTCCTGGCTCCCTTCCTCGACTTCCTGCGTGTGGGGATGCTCTGATCCTGAGCATGGAAGAAGCAATCTCTGAATGCGATCCAGCTCTCTTGGGTCCCTTTTCCTTCAAGCAGTCTTGCCCATGGGATTTCCCCTAGCAATTGGTGACCCCGACGTGATCCATAAGGAGAATTTACAGAAGGGGGACGACTGCTGCAGGGAGCGAGCCCCAGCTGGAACAACTTGGCTGGACCGTGACCGGGACACAGTCTGCGGGCTGTGTGACTCCTGATTGATCACTACAGAAGCGACAGAGGAGGGATAAAGGATCCAATATCGTTGCAACGGACACCCAAAGAGGTGAGTAGATGGGGGCAAGAGGAGATGGGGCAGAATATTTTTAAAGAAGAAGAAGAAATACTGCGACTCCTCTCGCATATTCTCTCTAAGAGAGGGGTGAAGTATGAGGAGAGTAACCTCAAAAGACTATTAATTTGGTGCAGAGGCAGTGGGTTTCCTGCTGACCTGTTATGAGTTTTTCAAATAGAGACTTGGGAAAAAGTGGGAACTGTGTTGTGGAAGACAATCAGTCACAGTGAAAAATATTTTCTTGGCCTTGTAACCACCTGGAAACTGATAATTACTGCAGTGAAGCAATTAAAACCTGAAAAGACTGTTACGAGCATTAGTGACTCAAAACTTAAACTTGAACTTTGGGACGATTGTCGAGGGTTAAGATTGCGGGGTGACAATCAAACCCTGGCAGATGTATTGTTAACCTCCTCTCCCCCCCACTTCCCCCTTTTGCCCCTCCCTCTCCCCCCTTCCCACTCAGGACAGGCGATCGGGAGGGAAAGAAGGACAGAGAGAAGAGAGTTGGAAAAGTTAAAGATGTTTTACTAACGCTACTAATAAGAATAGAGAAAATAATACAAAATATACAAAACCAATCTTGTAAGTCTCAGCAACTGCAGAGCCAGCACCCAAAGTCCTGGATTAGACTCTGTAGCCAACCGGAGCTGGATTCAGTCTCTCACTAGGCCTCAGTTCGCAGGGACGACCAGCAAGGTCCTCTCCTAATGTCAGCCATGAGGAAAAAAGGGAAAAGGCAAAGGGACGAGATCCTCGTGATCTTCCACTTTTATATGAAGTATTCACGTGAATGGAATGTTATACACCATTGGTCAGTCTCTCGGTCATCAGTTTTCTTGTTGCCACTCTCGCGAGATGTCCATCCGTGCTTATCAATAAGCTTGCATTCCATTGCTAGGTTTAACTAAAACATGTGTTGGGTTCTCCAGGAAAATGCAGCTAACATGAAGGCTTTAGCTGACAGGCAAATTCACTAAAAGAGAAACTTGTTTTTAACAAAACCAGCACACCTCCCCTGCAAGCCTGTGTCTCAGCTGTGGAGAAACTGTGTGACAAACTGTCCAAGAGGGAGCATAGATTCTACTTGTTACCTGCACGGGTGCAAGTCACAGTTATTAGGAGAAGATGCCCTTCTGCAGGACCAGCTCGAGAGAAATGGAACACATCACAAGGTGAATTATGTTTTTTCCTGTGTGACCAGGGGGAATATATGAGTAATTCCACTGCTGACCTAGAGGCATGAGTACGTGAGTTGAAAAAGAAAGCTCCCAAGAGAAAAGTTGCTCTGGTTTCCAGTGAGCAGCTTTCCAGCCAAGGTAGATGGGATTCTTGTGTCTCCCTACCAGAGTCAATCAAAGAGAATTAGGGGGACCCTGCCCCTAGCCAGGTGGAGGAGAGGGACAATGGCAACCGAGTTTGACTGTGTGGATTCGATGGCCTGGTATGTCAGAACCACATGAGTATAAAGCCCTGGTAGACACTGGCGCACAGTGAACAATGATGCCATCAAATCATAAAGGGTCAGAATCTATCGGTATTGTTGGAGCGACTGGGGGAAACAAAGAATTGACTGTGTTAGAGGCTGAAGTGAACCTAACTGGAAATGAGTGGGAAAGGCACCCTATTCTGACTGGCCTAGATGCTCCATGCATTCTTGGTATAGCTTACCTCATGAGAGGGTATTTTAAGGATCCAAAAGGGTATCGATAGGCCTTTAGTATAGCAGCTGTAGAGACTGAGGACATTAAACAGCTGTCTACCTTGTCTGATCTCTCAGACAACCCTTCTGTTGTAGGACTGCTTAAGGTCAAAGAGCAACAGGTGCCGATTGCTACCACGATGGTGCACAGACAACAATATCGCACCAATCAAGATTCCCTGATCCCCATTCATAAACTGATTTGACAACTAGAGAATCCAGGAGTGACCAGTAAGACTCACCTTTCAACAGTCCTATATGGCCAGTGCCAAAGCCTAGTGGAGAATGTAGACTAATAGTAGACTCTCATGGCCTAAATGAAGTTACACCACTGTTAAGTGCTGCCATGCCGCACATGTTAGAACTGCAATATAAACTGGAGTCAAAGGCAACCAAGTGGTATGCTACAATTGACATTGCTAATGCATTTTTCTCTATTCCTTTGGCAGCAGAATGCAGGCCACAGTTTGCCTTTATCTAGAGGGGTATCCAGTACACTTGGAATCGAGTGCTGCAGGGGTGGAAGCATAGCCCTACTGTCTGCCATGGACTGATCCAGACTGCACTGGAACCAAGTAAAGCTCTGGAACACCTGCAGTTCATTGATGACATCATTGTATGGGGTGACACAGCAGCAGAAGTCTTCAAGAAAGGTGAGAGAATAATTCAAATTCTTTTGAAAGCTGGTTTCGCCATAAAGAGAGGTAAGGTCAAGAAGCTTGCCCAAGAGATTCAGTTTCTGGGAATTAAATGGCAAGATGGGCGTCGCCAGATCCCGATAGAGGTGATTAACAAAATAACAGCTATGTCCCCACCAGCTAACAAAAAGGAAACACAGGCTATCTTAGGTGTTGTGGGTTTCTGGAAAATGCATATGCTGGACTACATCCAGATTGTGTGCCCTCTCTACCAAGTGACTCGAAAGAAACATGATTTTCTATGCGGTCCTGAGCAACGACAAGCCTTTGAACAAATTAAACAAGAGATTGTACATGCAGTCGCCCTTGGACCAGTCCAGACAGGACAAGATATTAAGAATGTGCTCTATACTGCAGCTGGGGACAATGGTCCCACCTGGAGCCTCTGGCAAAAGGCACCAGGTGAGACTTGAGGTTGACCTCTAGGGTTTTGGAGTAGAGGATATAAAGGCTCGGAGGCCAACTATACTCCAACTGAAAAAGAGATACCGGCAGCATATGAAGGGGTCTGAGCTCCTTCAGAAGTGGTTGGTACTGAATCACAGCTCATCCTGGCACCCCAATTACCAGTACTGAGCTGGATGTTCAAGGGTAAGATTCCTTCCACTCATCATACAACCAGTGTTACATGGAGTAAGTGGGTTGCATTAATCACACAGCAGGCTCAAAGAGGAAAATCTAATTGCCCAGGGATCTTAGAAATGATCACAAACTGGCCAGAAGGCAGAGATTTTGCAATGTTACCAGAAGAAGAGGTGATGTGTGCTGAAGAAGCCTCACCATATAATGAATTACCAGATAATGAAAAGCAGTATGCCCTGTTCACTGACGGATCCTGTTGTCTTGTAGGAAAACATCGAAAGTGGAAAGCTGCTCTATGGAGTTCTACACAAGTCACAGAGGCTGATGAGGGACAAGGTGAATCAAGCCAGTTTGTAGAGGTAAAAGCCATACAGCTGGCGTTAGACATTGCTGAAAGAGAAAAGTGGCCAGTACTTTATCTCTACATTGACTCATGGATGGTAGCAAATGCCCTGTGGGGGTGGTTAAAGCAGTGGAAGTAAAATAACTGGTAGCACAGAGACCAACCTATTTGGGTTGCCTCCTTGTGGCAGGACATTGGTGCTTGGCTAGAGAACCTGACTGTAAAAGTACATCATGTAGATGTTTATGTGCCTAAAAGTTGAGCCACTGAGGAACACCAAAACAATCAGCAAGTGGATCAGGCTGCTAAGATTAAGGTAGCTGAGGTGGATTTTGACTGGCAATGTAAAGGTGAACTTCTTCTAGCTCAGTGGGCCCATGCTGCTTCAGGTCATCAAGGAAGGGATGCAAGAATAGATGGGCTCATGACCGAGAGGTGGACTGACTTAACCATAGACAGGTTATCCATGATTGTGAAACATGTGCTGCAATCAAGCAGGCCAAAAGGTTAAAACCTGTGTGGTATGGGGGGCAGTGGTTGAAAAATAAATATGGGGAGGCCTGGCAGATTGACTATATTATACTCCCTCAAACCTGCCAGGGCAAGCACTATGTCCTCACAATGGTGGAAGCAACTGCAGGATGGCTGGAAACATATCCTGTGTCTCATGCCACTGCCTGGAACACTATCCTGGGCCTTGAAAAGCAAGTCCTGTGGTGACATAGCACTCCAGAAAGAATCGAGTCAGACAATGGGACTCATTTTAAAAACAGTCTCATAAACAACTGGGCCAAAGAGCATGGCATTGAATGAGTATATCATATTTCCTATTGTGGCAGAATGCAAACCCCCCCTAACCCCCCCCCCTTCAGTATGGAAGGAGTAGGCACATCTCCCTCTCTCTCTGCTACTTGAGGCTAACAGCTTCTTTTCTTTGGTCCCGGAGCACTCTGGCCAGGGCCATTAGGAGAAGGGAGTGCCGAGGTGCCAGTGAGCCGCTGGGCACCTGCGGCCAGTGTGGAGGATGTTTGGAGGCTTCAGGGGCACCCCACAGCCGGTGTGGGGGTGCAGAGAAACTTCTAGAATGCCTACAGTCAGGTCTGATCAGCCTATAAAAACCGGGACTCTCGTCGAGACTTCGCCCATTGTCGCGGGTCTCTCGGAGCACGAGCGAGATGCCGCGGCCGAGAGCCCCCCTCCTCGGGATGGAGACTCTGCTTGCCTTGCCGCCACGTGTGTGAGTAAAACTTCTCACAGGATTGCGAGTATATTTATACTTTCCGTGCACATATGCACGTGTAACTTCCCATGCTTAATACAAGCACGTATAAAATTATTTCCTCGCACAGTCGCGAGTGTATTTATCCTTTCCGTGCACATATGCATGAGTAACTTTCCACGTTTAATACAAGCATGAGTAACTTTCCGTGCACATTTGCACGCGTACTTTAAATTAATTCCTCGCACAGTCGCGAGTGTATTTTCCTCCCGTGCTTCCACATAAGCACGTGTAGTATTCCGTGCACATTCGCATGTGTAAGTAAATTAACCCTCGCAGGATTGCGAGTGTATTATAAATTTACCCTCGCGGAATTGCGAGCGTACACTTTCTGTACCTGTATCTCTTTAAGAATAATCCCGCATCGTGTTCAGGCAAGTGTGTACTCCTCTGGGACTCAGGGGCGGCTCCGACATTGTTTTGGGTGAAGCCATGTGCATGCACTCTGTGGACCGCCTGTTGTACTAGTTGCTGCCCCTTAATAATTTTCCTCAACTGATATCCGAACCTATATTTAAGTCACTTTTGGAGTGCTAAAACCCTGTTTCTCACTGGTTTAATAAAAGTTGTTTTGGACCCTGTTGTCCCTTAAACTAGCCTCGGGGTGCCTCCGTGACACCTATCATGCACCATCCTCTGGGAAGATTGAGCAATACAATGGCTTGTTAAAAACTACCCTGAAGGCAATTGGAGGTGGAACTTTTAAAAACTGGGATAAGCATTTAGCACAAGCCACCTGGTTAGTTAACACCACGGTATCAATCAGTCGAGCTGGCCCTGCTTAGTCAGACCTTTTACACACAGTAGAAGGGGATAAAGTCCCTGTGGTGCATGGAAGGAATATGTTAGGAAAAGCTGTCTGGGTTATTCTTTCTTTAGGCAAAGGCAAACCCATCTGTGGGATTGTTTTTGCTCAAGGGCCTGGATGTACTTGGTGGGTGATGCTGAAGGATGGTGAAGTCTAATGTATACCTCAAGGAGATTTGATTCTGGGTGAGAATACTCAGTTTCAAACTGTATGATGTTAATTGCTGCATGATACTAAGTGTTTAGTAACTATCTTTTAGGTTGATGCAGTGTTGATGAAACCTGAGCTAGCTTCACTGAGTGGCGTTCAGTAACTTCCTCAAGACTGACATCCCTAAGCTGCAGTTCCTGGGCATGAAGTGCACCAGATTATACACCATCTCTCCTGCCTAGAGAGACTACTGTGACAGAGACCTGCAGCCATGAACTAAATGATCTTAACAAACTTTTTGTGAAGAAAGATGAATCATGAACTAGTGATATGTGTGTGTATATACATTTGAAGACAGGTAAAAAGCAGTAGTGATTTGGGTATGATGTAAATGGTATGGAATAAGGGGTGGAATGTCCTGGTTTTGTTTAAAACAAGACTGGGAATGGCAGGACATATGGCTCCAGCCACCTGGATGATAAAGGAAGATCAATACTAACATGACCATCTGAACCGCCAAAGTAGACTAATACTAACATGATTAAATCACAGCAATCAGTAAAAAAAAAGGTGGCCTTGACAAGTTACACAGGATTGTGTGTTTGTGAAGGAGTGATATCCCAGACCAGTAAGAATGATATCTCGGGCCAAAACACCATCCCCAGGATGTATGGCATGTGAGTGTTGGGTCTGAGCCTGTGTTTGGAATAACATTTTTTGAAAAAAACATCCTGTTTAATCTCTTGGTCCAGGCCCGTATCTGTAAAGCTATAAATGGAGAAAGGCTAATTAAAGAAGGCTCAGCTCAGCTCGGCTCAGCTCTGCCTGGGTCTGTTCTTGCTGCTAACAAGAACTCTGTGTCTGCATTTCTGTTTGCTTTTCCATATGCATGTCTGTATGCATCATTCTCATCGTTGCATAAGATCAGTTCTCTTTTAGTGAATTTTCCTTTCAGCTTAGTTCTTCTAAGTAACTGCACTTCTCTGATGTTGGCTGCATGTTTTTTCAGACACTGTTCACTCTGGAGCTGATAACAGTAGCAATGGTATGCAGAAGAGACACAGGTTTAGACTTATTGCTATGGCAGCCAAGGTTACTGATAAATTTTGCATGTCCTGTAAATTATAGGGGTGTATTTGCAAGGAGGGGAAGACAGAACAGGTGACCAAAACTGACCAACTAAGTATTCAATCCCATACACGTCATACACCACATAAAAGTGCGAGATCACGAGGGTCTCGCTCTCTTCAGCCATGGCCGGCATCTGAAGAGGACCCTGCCTGTTCTGCCTGTGATCTTTGGCCTAGTTCCAGGCCCTGCTGAAGAGAAGCTGCTAAATTAATGTATACTGTGATTAAGTTATAAAAGACACACCCATCATTAATCAATTGACATGATAAATGCTTTCTAATCACCTGCAAAACAAGAGGATAATTTTCAAATTTTAGATCCTCCTGCATGACAAGCTGGAGACAGAAGATTAAGTAATACATTGTTTAGAAGCAGAGTGCTTAGCTTATGTTTGACTAGTAATCAGTAGATATATTGTAAGTAAAAAAGTAATCAATTACTTCTGTAAGTGTGTACCAATTGCACTTCCATGAAGAACTGCCAATGTGGAGAGGTCAATCAGTGGACCCTCAGAAGCCCCCCTGAAAGAGGCAGCAGTAACTGTAAACGACGCTACATGGCAGCAAAGACTGTGAAATAAATAACTTCATACTAACCTAATGATTATGCAATTATTTCTTAGTATAGATGATAGCATGTTAAAAATTCCCAAAAATTGTAATGAATATGTAATAATTGTGTGAATATAAGCAGTGCAACAGCATCCAGTCCCAGTTCTGTCAATAAAGAATGCCTGCTTAACAGTATAATTGACTTTGCTGATAAGTTTATTTCTTTGTTTCACTGCATCCCTTAATCCAGTTCTGGTTTACTGCTGAGTCCAGCCCAGGACTTCCAGGTAGCTGCCCTGCAACCGCTGGAGCAATGCCAACTCCACTGCGGGCCAGCCGTGCTACACTGGGAAAGTCAAGATTGATTTTGTATTATTTTCTCTACTTATTAGTACCATTAGTAGAGCATTTTTAACTTTTCCAATTTGTCTCTCTCCCTTTTCCTCTTATTACTTTTCCTTAGTGGGGGGGCAGGGGGTTAACAGCATCTGCCATGTTTTATTGTTGCCCTGCAGTAAATGGTGACATTCCTGAAATACCCATCCCTTGATGATGATCTTTTATGTGGTCAGTCATGTTGTCAGCAGGAAAGAACAGCTGGAAAGAGGACCCTGAAGGCTGTTTACCCACAACCACTACAGTCTTAACATCACAGTTAACGGTATCCCCTGCATTCTCTTCTGGGTCAAGAGGATCTTGATTGTTTAAAAACCACACGCAGTTGGATTTGATGGAGAAGGCATTTGTTGTCTGTGCAACAGTGGATGTTGGAGATTCAAGCTGCAGTGAAGATAACATAATGTAAGGTGGAATTCTACTCTGCTGGCGAAACTAGTACCAGATAACAAGGCTAGTAAATAACTACTGAAAAAACAGACCTTGTAAGATGTGATATGGAGCCCCAGTATTCCAGGGGCAAGCTTCTTCCTGGAATGATCTGATACTGCAGGCAGCAAGGCAGCGTGGGTTATACGCTCTCAGACCAGTGTTTCACAGGGTACACAGAGGTACCTAACTGTCTTCATCTCTTTCAGTGCTGTAGTCAACCCCTGTGGCCAACCAATTTTGTGATTAGTGCATGTGAGACTGAAGTTACTGATCTTTTCAGCCTCCATTCCCTGGACAGCTTTAGTCTCCCATTCTTTCGTATAGCTGCTTGGGATAGTGAATAGCATATCTTGTGCTGAATATGAGGTCTTCAGGGTTGGCTGTGCATGACCTGAAGTGGCGTGTGGGAGATATGAGGGATTTTCTTGAAGTTACTGTGTGGATGGGTTTCTATAGAATGGATATTTGTTATTAAACTAGCCAGGCCCAAAAGAATTTCAAGGCCACCTTGGAAAGCTGAAAACACAACATAAACCAACAGACCTATTAGCAGTGAGACTCGGGCGCGTGGACAGCTTGTGAACATAGATGATATCCAATCAGCTAATGCATGCTTGGAGCATGGATGTGTAATCAGGAAATAACTGCATATATAAGGAGGTTTGTTTCTGTAATAAATGGCTTCACTTGAATTCATATTGGATTGTGTGGAGTGCATGATTTTTCGCCCTCTCAGTGGTGGACTACTCATTCTTTCAGAGGATGCATGCCAGTGGGTAGCAACAATAATAATTCTGTGATGGATGCACTTGACTCCTCCCCCAACCAAACCAGCAGCAGTTTGCTACAGGCTCCAAATGAGGTAAAGGCCTGAACAGTAGCCAACCCAATAACTCCTTTTAGGAAACTCACAAGGAAGCAGAACAACACACTGAACACCGATAAGTTGTGGGTGCAAGGAGTCTCATGCATACCTTTCCCGTTTGACTATGAGTCAATCACTTTATTCCATAAATATGACAGCCTGGGTGAGCCTACATTGAGCTCTCTCTACTAGACATGTCTGTATGGCAATGATCTTTTACTAATCACAGATCAATAGATGAGCCCAAGTTTTATATTAATCATTTAGCTTAAGTAAGTGCATTTCAGATAGAATTAATCACTTAGAATTATTAAATTATGTGATTTTTAATATACTGTCTGTTTCACGTTACTTAGTAAGCTAAATTTGCTGAAATCTTAAACTGTATGTTGTAAAGTTCTGCTCATATTTTACCAAAATTTTATCTACTTGCATTCTATCTTTGAAAACAAAATGGCTGCAAACCATAGACACAACCTGCAAGATAAGTCCTGTTTTGCACCTCATTGTGAAAAACAGGATTCATATAGATATATTAACACTTTCATGTGGGAGATTTGAGGGATTTTCTTGAAGTTAATGTATGGATGGGTTTCTATGAGATGGAGATTTGTTATTAAACTAGCCAGGCCCAAAGGAATTTCAAGGTCACCTCGGAAAGCTGAAAACACGACATAAATCAACAGTCCTATTAGCAGTGAGACTCGGGCACGTAGACAGCTTGTGAACATGGACAATATCCAATCAGCTAATGCATGCTTGGAATGTGGATGCGTGATCAGGAAATAACTGCATATATAAGGAGACTTGTTTCTGTAATAAATGGCTTTGCTTGAATTCATATTGTTTTGTGTGGAGTCCATGATTTTTCACCCTTGCAATGAGATGCATCCCAGAGTCCTGAAGGAATTGGCTGATGTAGTTGCCAAGCCATTCTCCATGATATGTGAGAAGTCATGGCAGTCAGGTGAAGTCCCTGGAGACTGGAAAAAGGGAAACAGCACTCATTTTTAAAAAGGGTAGAAAGGAGGACCCCAGAAACTACTGACCTGTCAGCCTCACCTCTGTGCCCTGGAAGATCATGGAACAGATCTTCCTAGTAGCTATGCTAAGGCACATGGAGGACAGGGATCTGATTCAAGACACCCAGCATGGCTTCAACAAGGGCAAGTTGTCCTGGTTTTGGTTAGTGAATTTTCCTTTCAGCTAGGTTCTTCTAAGTAACTGCATTTTTATGAAGTTGGTTGCATGTTTTTAGGACAGTGTTTGCTCTGGAGCTGATAACAGCTGATATTTCCAGTTTTACTGAGCTAATTGTAGGAATGGTATGCAGAAAAGACCCAGGTTTATCTTTTATTGCTATAGCAGCCAAGGCTGCTGATAAACTTATGACAAATAAATGTAGGGAGAGGCAGACAGAACAAGTGACCCAAATTGACCAACTAGGTATTCCATGCCATCCATGACATACTCAGTTTAAAGGTGGAAGATGACAAAGGACTGGCTGTCTTCATCCATGTGGCATCTTGTGAGAGTTGGTCCGAAGATGGAGCAGTATTTGCCTGAACATCGCCATCAAGAACTTAGAGAACTGAGGCCCTGACAGAAAGAATGCATGGACAATGACTTGGAGAGAGGCCCGAGAAGCATTGTGTTGCACTGGTTTCTCCGATACAGGGGGACTGCTGCTTACAATGGTTGTTGTGTGGACTTCGCCTGCTGCTTCAGCCAAACCAGCCCCCACCTCCTGAAAGTTATTGTTATGAGGGGTCTCTTCGACCCAGGGACAATAGCTGCCGTCCAGAAGATGTGTTCTCACCTGCAGCCTCAGTTACATGTGTCCCCCACCTGCTCCCCCAAACAATGGTCAACAAAAAGGAGTATGCCCAGAAGCTCGCCAAGGGTCCTGAGGTCACCCAATGGACCAGAGAAAGATCCCTGAATGCTGGACACGTAAGCGTTGGCAAAAGAAAGCATGAATCTTTCGAGGCTGCGCAGTACAAGCCTGGATTGCGAAATCAAGGCGGAGATTGGCCTCAAACAATGGGAGCGAGGAGGGGTGAAGAAGCATAAGAGATGACTCCCGAATGGACACCGTTGAAGATCTTCCCGCCAGAGGATCCCGAACCATGACGGAGGACCGGCAGGACTCCACAGGACCGGAGACCAGAGGGATGCTTCTGAAACTGGACTGGTGATAAACGCAACCTCATTTCTCATCTTTACTTTTCCCCATTTCTTTTCCCTTTTCTTTTTCTTACTCTCTCTCTCTCTATTGCGTGCCGCTTTATGGGCAAATTAATAAAGTAACACTGTTTGATTGAATTATAACCCCTTGGCATTTTGGTTGCCTTAATTTTGCACTTCGAGATCAAGGTAAACGAACCATCATGAGTCCGTCACCGAATGGACCGTGACACATCTGTAGAGGACCCTGCCTGTTCTCCTGCCTGCAATCCTGATCCTGATTCCAGTCTGTGAATCTCTGAATCTAGTTCCTGTCTACTGCCAAGTCCAGTCCAGGACTCCCCAATGTTTGCCCAGCACTGGCTGGCATGACGCCAGCCACCTGCAGGCCGCTGGGAAATTCAGCATTGGTTTTCTATATTTTGCATTATTTTCTCTAATTATTAATATTCATAGAATCATTTTGGTTGGAAGAGACCCTCAAGACTGAGTCCAACTTTTAACCTAACACTGGCACTAAACCATGTCCCTAAGAACCTCATCTACACATCTTTTAAACGCCTCCAGGGATGGTGACTCTACCACTTCCCTGAGCAGCCTGTTCCAGTGCTTCACAACTCTTTCCATGAAAGAATATTTCTTAATATCCAATCTAAACCTCCCCTAGTGCAACTTGAGACCATTCACTCTTGTCCTATTACTTGCTACTTGGGAGAAGACACCAACACCCTCCATGCTACAACCTTCTTTCAGGTAGTTGTAGAGTGTGATAAGGTCTCCTCTCAGCCTCCTTTTCTCCAGGTTAAACAACCCCAGTTCCCTCAGCCTCTGCTCATAAGACTTGTTCTCTAGGCACTTCACCAGCTTTGTCACCCTCCTCTGAACTCTCTCCAGTACCTCAATGTCTTCTTTGTAGTGAGGGGCCCAATAATGAATGCAGTATTCAAGGTGTGGCCTCACCAGTGCCCAGTACAAAGGGACAATCACTTCCTTAGTCCTGCTGGCCACAGTGTTCTTGATACAAGCCAGGATGCTGTTGGCCTTTTTGGCCACCTGAGCACACTGATAGCTCATATTCAATCGGCTGTTGATCAACACCCTCAGATCACTCTCTGCCAGGCAGTTTTCCAGCCACTCTTCCCTGAGCCTGTAGCATCACATGGGGTTGTTGTGACCCAAGTGCAGGACCAGGCACTTGGCCTTGTTAAACCTCATACAATTGGCCTCAGTTCATTAATCCAGCTGGTCCAGATCCCTCTGTTGAGCCTTCCTACCCTCAAGTAGATCAACACTCCCACCCAATTTGGTGTCATCTGCAAACTTAATGAGGGTGCACTCAATCCCCTCATCGAGATAATTGATAAAGAGATTAAACAGAACTGGCCCCAACACTGAGCCCTGGGGAACACCACTCATGAGTAGCCGCCAACTGGATTTGACTCCATTTACCACAACTTTTTGGGCCCAGCCATCCAGCCAGTTCTTTACCCAGCAAAGAATATGCCTGTCCAAGCCATGAGAAGACTCCAGGAGATTCTCCAGGAGAATGCTGTGGGAAACAGTGTCAAAGGCTTTACTGAAGTCTAGGTAGACAACATCCACAGCCTTTCCCTCATCCACTAAGTGGGTCACCTTGCCATAGAAGGAGAACAGGTTGGTCAAGCAGGACCTGCCTTTCATAAACCCATGCTGACTGGGTCTGATCGCTTGGTTGTCTTGTATGTGCAGCATGATGGCACTCAGGATGATCTGTTCCATGACTTTCCCTGGCACCAAGGTCAGACTGACAGACCTGTAATTCCCTGGATCCTCCTTTCAGCCCTTCTTGTAGATGGGAGTCACATTTTCCAACTTTCAATCAACTGGGATCTCCCCGGTTAGACAGGACTGCTGACAAAGGATTAAAAGTGGCTCAGTGAGCATCTCTACCAGCTCCCTCAGTATCCTTGGGTGGATCCCATCCAGCCCCACAGACTTGTGCATGTCTAAGTGGTGTAGCAAGTAACTAACCATTACCCCTTCATTCTGCTCCATATCCCTGTCTTCCAGCTGAGGGGACTGAGTACCTGGAACACAAATGATTTTACTATTAGACACTGAGGCAAAGAAGGCATTTAGTACCTCAGCTTTTCCCTCGTCCTCTGTTACTATGTTTCCCCCCACATCCACCGGAGGGTGGAGATTCTCCTTAGCCCTCCTTTTGTTGCTCAGGTATTTATAGAAACATTTTTTGTTGTCAGGATAGCAGTGGTCAGACTCAGCTCTAGTTGGGCTTCAGCCCTTCTAATTTTCTCCCTGCATAGCCTCACAATATCCTTGTAGTCCTCCTGAGTTGCCTGTGCCTTCTTCCAAAGGTCATAAATTCTCCGTTTTTATTTTTTCTTGAGTTCCAGCCAAAGCTCTCTGTTCAACCAGGCCAGTCTTTTTCCCTGCCGGCTCGTCTTTTGGGACAGCCTTCTCCTGCACCTTTAAGATTTCCTTCTTGAAGAATGTTCAGCCTTCCTGGACTCCTTTGTCCTTCTGGACTGCCTCCCAAGGGACTCTGTCACCCAGCCTCCTAAACAGATCAAAGTCTGCCCTTTGGAAGTCCAAGGTAGCAGTTCTATGAATCCCCCTCCTTTTCCAAAAATGGAAAACTCGATCATTTCATGATTGCTGTGCCCAACAAAACCTCCAACCATCACATCACCCACAAGTCCTTCTCTGTTCACAAACAGGTCCAGTGGGGCACCTTCCCTGGTTGGCTCACTGACCAACTGTGTCAGGAAGTTGTCTCCAGGAGCCTCCAAGACTGTTTTCTCTCTGCTGTGTTATATTTCCAGCAGACATTTGGTAAGTTGAAGTCCCTCATGAGAACTAGGGTTAGCGATCATGAGACTTCTCCCATCTGCCTGCAGAATATTTTATTTGCCTCTTTTTGCTAGTTGGGTGATCTGTAACATACTCCCATCACAATATCTGCCTTGCTGGTTTTCTGATTCTTACCCATAAACACTCAACCCTATCATCACCACCATCAAGCTCTAGACAGTCAAAATGCTCTCAAACATACAGGGCTATTCCACCTCTTCTCCTTCCTTGCCTATCCCTTCTGAAGAGTTTATAGATATCCATCCAGTTCCTGAGATCAGCTGATCAGTACCAGCTCAGCGGGTCCCAATTAAGCAAAATCTTCGAGGTACAGAGAAGCCTTTTTTTTTTCTCTGAGTTGGGCACTTTCGTTCTCGAGAGACCCAGAAGCTCCCGGCAGCCCTTGCAAGAGCAGGTGATGTGGAGTGGGCGTTACCACGGTGAGGGCGATCACACCCCCGCCCCTTGCCTTGAAAAAGCCTCTGGGAGGGCAATAAGGCATCACTGCTCGCCAGGCACTAGGAGGGGCAACCAGCTTGTGACGCGGGTGAGTAACACCCACACTGTGCTGCAGCAGCGCGTGTATAACTCATGCACTAGGGTGCACAGGTTGTCACTTTTTGCTTGTTAGACCCTCTCACTTATTGCCACTGTCCCAGACCGCTGCCGACCATGGTGACCTCCAGAAAGAGAACTTGTCTCAAAAAGACTGTAGCAATTCAGACTGACTGCCTGCTCCGAACCGTGGCTGTTCAGGTTTCCGGTTGCAGGGAATGCCAGAGCCTACTGCTGCCGGGGGAGGACAGCCAACATTCTACCTGCGTGAGGTGTGAGCAGATGCAAGATCTGCTCATCATGGTCACAAAACTTAAGGAAGAGGTCGTGATGCTGAGGTCCATCAGGGAGTGTGAAAAGGAGATCGACTGGTGGAGTAACTCCCTGGTGTGCCACTCAGAGAGGCTTCAGGGGGTTCCCCCTCAGAAGGTGATGGACCCCCTGCCCTGTCGGGAAGAGGGGGAAGACCCAAGACAGCCCCTGCCCTGTTGCTGTTGGGCAGAGGTAGAGCACCAAAAAGATGAGGAGGGTTGGAAGCTAGTTCCAGTTAGGCGCCGCAGGCAACCCCCCTCCCTACCTGCTTTGCTTCCCCAGGTGCCCCTCCGTAATAGGTTTGAGGCCTAGATCTTGAAGAAGAGGTAGGTGAGGATGTGGTGGAAGGCCCGCCTACAAGGTCACATAGAAAGAGGCAGTTGACTCCATGCCTCAAGACGGCCTCCAATAAGAAAGAAAGAAGGGTAATTCTAGTAGGCAATGCCCTTCTGAGAGGGACGGAGGACCCAATATGCAGAGTTGACCCTCATCGTAGGGAAGTTTGTATTCTACCTGGAGCCTGGATCAGGGACATCAATAGGACTCTCCCCAACCTGGTGCACCCAACAGACTACTAGCCACTGCTGATCTTCCAGACAGGTGGGGAGGAAGCTGCATCCTGCAGTCTGAGGGGAATAAAGAAAGATTTCAAGGCCTTGGGATGGATGGTAAAAGAGTCTGGGGCTCAAGTGATTTTTCTCTTTCCTCCTTCCAGTTTTGGGTGATGACATGGAATGGAATAGAAAAATTCAGTCCATAAACAACTGGCTACAAAACTGGTGTTACAGGCAGGGCTTTGGTTTCTTTGATAACGGCTGGTTTCACAAGACACCAGTCCAGACAGCGATACACGGGAAAGGTTTATCTCCCAGGGGCAAAAGGATGCTGGGACGGGAATTAGCAGGACTCATTTGGAGAGCTTTAACCTACACTCGAAGGGGAATGGGGTTGTAGCTGGGCTTGCATCAGTGGGGCAGCACTCTAGAGTTGGTGAAGGCTGGGAGGCCTCCCACCCCCCTAGGGTGAAATCGGTGTACACAGCTCGCTCTCTGAAATGCCTGTGCACAGCATGGGGAATAAGCAGGAGTTAGAAACCTGTGTTCAGGCAGGAGATTATGACCTGGCGGCAATTATGGAGACGTGGTGGGACAGTTCACATGACTGGAATGTGGTCATGGATGGCTATGTCCTTTTCAGGAAAGACAGGCCAGCCAGGCGTGGTGGTGGAGTTGCTCTTTACGTGAGAGAGCAACTACAATGTTTTGAGTACTGTCCAGGCATGGATGAGGAGTGAGTTGAGAGTCTATGGGTGAAAATTAAGGGGCAGGTGGGCAGGGGTGATACTGTTGTAGGTGTCTATTACAGGCCACCAGATCAGGGTGAGGAAGTTGATGAGGCCTTCTACAGGTAGCTGAGAGCAGCCTCACAATCACAGGCCCTGGTTGTGGTGGGGGATTTTAACTACCCTGCTGTTTGCTGGAAGGATTACTCAGCCAGCCAGCCACAGTCTAGGAGGTTCCTCCAGTGCCTTGATGATAACTTTCTGTTGCAAATGGTGGAGGAGCCAACCAGGAGAGGTGCACTGCTGGATCTCATCCTCACTAACAAGGAGGGTCTGGTTGAAGCGGTGAAGGTTGAGGGCTGCCTGGGTTGCAGAGACCGTGAAATGGTGGAGTTCAGGATCTTGTGTGTCAGGAAAAGAATAGCAAGCAGAATTACAACCCTGGAATTTAGCAGGGCAAACTTGGGCCTTTTCAAGCAATTGCTAGGGGAAATCCCATGGGCAAGGCTGCTTGAAGGTAAAGGGGCCCAAGATAGTTGGTTAGTGTTCAGGGACTGCTTCTACAAGGCTCAAGATCAGTGTTGGAAAGTAAAACGTGGGAAAGCAAGATGTGCGGTTCCAGCCATCTGGATGATAAAGGAAGATCAATACTAAAATGACCATCTGGACGGTCAAAGACATAATACTGACATAATAATATATAAAGGGCCTTGGACAGATTATTTTGAAGTATGTTTCTCATAATTGTAAAAAATTATAGCCCAGACTCGCGAGAATGGTATCTCGGGCCGGATAACCGCCCCCAAGTGCATGGGATGTGTCCTTGGGCCTGGTCTGTGAATGAATGGAAAAACAAGTGAGACAAACTTCACATGAGTTGAGTGTGGTTTTAATAGCAATTAGTGGAAAAACACCTTTTGTAAACACCTTAGTCCAGGCCCGTACCTGTAAATCCTATCAATTGTGTGCATACAAATCCAGCACATCGAGATGAGACACAGCCTATCACAGGGTTACGCAATTCTGGATACTGGAATAAAGCTAGCGTGCTAGAAAGAAAAATTACAGCTACTACACACAAAATTTTACCATCACATTCACGCAGTAAAGAACTAAATTACTCATGATCTTCTGTATTATCACAAAATGCACATTTTGAGTCAACGGATTCTCATGATTTAACAGACTGTGAACTTATCGTACCATATAACAAAGGCCTACCAAAATTGCAACATGCTTAAACAGATACCCACAAAGAAAACAGGTTAATAAGGAAAGCATCTTGCAGACTTTAACAAGTTTTCTGACCTGTGTGTTATCAGTTAATTCTCTCTCAGCTTGTTGAAGTTCAAATCGCCCCGCCTGTAAAACCGTCTGAAAAGATTTAATGATTTCTTGTCCGAGTGCTTTCCTATGTTTTAAAACACCTCCCGATACCAATTTTTTAGGAACACAACTGAAAACAATCATTCCTGACCCCATCTTGCAAGTAAAAACCTTGAGAAGAGGGAGGGAGGGGGGTAAACACTGGGCTGCTTGCAGCGTGAGTGGGAAAAGCAGGGAGAAGGTTTTACGGCGGACTTAAAAACAACTAATAAAAAAATTAACTCGCATTCCTGACAAGCTGCTTGATTTTCAGAGAGGCAATACACAGGAGCACATAATATGTACTGTGAAACTCGCAAATAACATGCTGATAGCAAACATTAGTGTTCTCTACTGCTAATTTCAACACCAGTGCTTCCTTAGCTTCTAAGTTTTCAACCTGCTTATTGATGGCCTCTTGAAGGTGGTCAATAAATTGCATGTAATTCTCATTGGGACCCTGATTAATAGTTGCAAATAATTTGGCTGCTTTGTTGGTTTCAGGCACCTCTCTCATAGCTTGATATGCAAGGTCTGCTGACTGCCTCAGGATTTCAGAAACTAATTGCGCCTCCAATTGTGGTGCCTCTAATTAGTGTCTGTTCCAAGAGTTGGGGGATACCTGCCCCTTTCAATTAATCCCCATCGTTCTGTCCTAAATGATCTATAGCTGTTATATTGCATAGGTCTACTTTTGCTTGAGTCTTTCATGGTTCTTATCTGATTTCAGAGCAACTCACACACATACTCCTTTAACTTTCCAAGAAAATGCTGCAAACCCTCATCCTCTTCCGAGTCATCAGGTAACACGGACTTGAACGGTCAGAACAGTGCACATTCTCTCCAATACTTTCTAGCATCATAATTATTCATATAACCTGAGTTCCCAAGCGCATCCCCTTTCCCGACACAATCAGCATGACCGCATTGATGACTGTTGGATTCATTCGCTAATACCTGATCTGATATTTCACACAGTTCTTTTGCCCAGTTCTTATCCGGCGACTCCTTCTGCTCTCTCATGGAAGTTGGAGAGTTAAAAGGTGGTAAAAGCAGATACAAATTGGTAAAAAGACTTGTTTACAACTTTAGCATTCTCAGCTTTCACAGGTTCTTTGGGCAAGTTGTCTGATTCCAATCCTTTTGACTTGCTGTTCTCATCAGGGTTTGCTAATAGTTGTAGGAGGACACCCGCTCGGCATTTTTCCTCCCCCCCGCCCCGGACTGCTGAACAATCAGAGGTGTTGAAAGCACAGCAGGGGATGGAGTAGAGAAGGTATCAAAGACACGAACCGGGTAAGCTTCACAACGACTTTCAGGATTCTTATCAGGCTGCAACGCTACAAAAACTCCAGCAGCAGCAGACCGTTCAGCCTTAAAATCTTTTATAAGCTTCCATGTAGTTACTAATGATTTAGCTTCTTTAACATCTCCATTGCTGACCTTATTCCATAATTTCTGCCTTATATCGTCCCAAAGTTCAAGTTTAAAAGCCTTCTCGGTTTCTCCCAGGTAGCTGTTAATTCTACACCAAACTAACGGTCTACGTATGTTACTTTCTTCCTATTTAAGTCCTCTCACAGAAAGAATATGCAGGAGGAGCTTAACTACGGCTTGTTCTTCAGAAAATACATTTTGCTCCATAACTTCACTCTTCCCTCCTCCTGCCCTCAGCCGCTCACCTTTTCCGGTGATCCGTCGACGAATTTATCCCCGGGACATCCGTACGCCTCTGTCCAGTCTCCAGTCCAGGTGAACCGCCTCCGGCTGGGCCGCTCCAGGCTTTTCCCTGATTGTAGTGAGACGCCATTCAGAGTATCACGTCGGGGTCACCATTTTTTGGAACGATAAAGGACTCAGCATTCTGATTCAATGTGAATCACACAAAGCCATTTATTACAGAAACAAACCTCCTTATATATGCAACTGTTCTCTGATCATGCGTCCACGCTCCAAGCATGCATTTGCTAATTGGATATCATCTATGTTCACGAGCTGTCCACGTGCTGAAGTCTCACTGCTGACAGGTCTGTTGATTTACACCATGTTGGGGCCTTGTTATTTCGAAGATGCTTCTCTCCCACGGCAGGTCCTGTTTCCAGCCTTGAAATTCCTGGCTGGTTCGGTAACAAATCTCCATCTAACAGCAACCCCTCTACAGCGCTGGATGGCAGCACAGCCTTCTGGTGTGTCAGCCACTCCTCCCAGCTTAGTGTCATCAGCAAACCTGCTGATAGTACACTCAATTCTCTCATCTAAATTGTTAATGAATATATTGAATAATACTGGCCCCAATACTGACCCCTGAGGCACTCCACTAGATACTGGCCTCCAACTAGACTCCGCACCATTGACCACCACTCTCTGGCTTCTCTCCTTAAGCCAGTTTGCAATTCATCTCACTACTCTATTGTCCAGACCACACCTCCTCAATTTAGCTGTGAGGATGCTGTGAGAGACTGTATCAAACTCTTTGCTGAAGTCAAGGTAGACCACATCCACCACTCTGCCATCATCCATCCACCTTGTTACATTCTCATAAAAGGCTGTGAGGTTGGTCAAGCATGACTTACCCTTGGTAAAGCCATGCTGACTGCCCCTAATAACCCTCTTATCCTTGATATGCCTTGAGATGGCATCAAGGACAAGCTGTTCCATTACTCTCCCAGGGATGGAGGTGAGGCTGACCGGTCTATAATTACCCGGGTCCTCCTTCTTGCCCTTTTTGAAGACTGGAGTGACATTTGCTTTCCTCCAATCCTCGGGCACCTCTCTCGTTTCCCAAGACTTGGCAAAGATGATGGAGAGCGGTCCAGCAATTACTTCAGCCAGCTCCCTCAGCACCCACGGATGCATCCCATCTGGACACATGGATTTATGGATGTCCAGACTATTTAATAGCTCCCTAACCCAGTCCTCATCAACTAAAGCAAACTCCTCCATTGACCTGGCTTCATCCGGGGTCTCAGAGGTACAGGGCTCCCCAGGACAGCCTCCGACAGAGTAGACAGAGACAAAGAAGGCATTCAGTAATTCTGCCTTCTCTGTATCTTCTGTCACCAGGGCACCCACCCCATTCATCAGTGGGCCTACATTGCCTGTAGTATTAGTTTTATCTGCTATGTATTTGAAAACGCTCTTTTTGCTGTCCTTGACCCCTTTCACCAGGTTTAATTCTAAGGAGGCCTTGGTTATCCTAGCTGCCTTCCTACATCCTCTAACAGCAGCCTTATATTCCTCCCAAGTGGCCAGCCCCTGCTTCCATGGCGTGTATAAATTATTTCCTCGCATAATCGCGAGTGTGTTTTCCTCCTGTGCTTCCACATAAGCATGTGTAATATTCCGTGCACATTTGCAAGTGTATTTCTCCTTGCGGGATTGCGAGTGTATTATAAAGTAATCCTCGCAGAATCGGGAGTGTACACGTTTGTACTCAATACGAGTACGTGTATCCCTTTAAAATAATCCCACGTGTGTTCAGGCAAGTGTGTACTCTTCCCGGACTCAGGGACGGCTCTGGCATTGTTGTTGGTGAAGCCACGTGCATGCACACTGTGGACCTCCTGTTGTATTAGTTGCTGCCCCTTAATAATTTACTCAACTGATATCCGAACCTGTATTCCAGTCAGTTTGGAGAGCTAAAACCCCATCTTTCACCGGTCAATCTCCTGAACAATTTTACTGAATAAAAGATTGTTTTGGACCCTGTTGTCCCCTAACTAACTTTGGGGTTCCTCCATGACAGTCTCTGGCAGAGTAGACAGAGACAAAGAAGGCATTCAGTAACTCTGCCTTCTCTGTATCTTCTGTCACCAGGGCACCCACCTCGTTCATCAGTGAGCCTACGTTGCCTCTGGTGTTAGTTTTATCTATCTGCCACATATTTGAAAAAACTCTTTCTGTTGTCTTTGACCCCTCTCGCCAGGTTTAATTCTGAGGCCTTAGCTTTCCTAGTTGCCTCCCTATACCCTCTGACAACAGCCTTATATTCTCCCCAAGTGGCCAGCCCCTCCTTCCATGATCTATAAACTCTCCTCTTCCACTTGGGCTTACCCAGCAGCTCCCTGTTTAACCATGCTCCCTTCCTTGACTTCCTACGTGTCGGGATGCTCTGACCTTGAGCCCAGTAGAAGCAGTCCCTGAACACTAATCAACTATCTTGGGACCCTTTACCTTCAAGCAGCCTTGCCCATGGGATTTCCCCTAGCAATTGCTTGAAAAGGCCCAAGTTTGCCCTGCTGAAGTCCAGGGTTGCAATTCTGCTTGCTATTCTGTTCCTGCCACACAAGATCCTGAACTCTACCATTTCATGGTTGCTGCAACCCAGGCAGCCCTCAACCTTTACTGCTTCGACCAGACCCTCCTTGTTAGTGAGGATGAGATCCAGCATGCATCTCTCCTAGTTGGCTCCTCCACCATCTGCATGAGGAAGTTATCATCAGTGCGCTGGAGGAACCTCCTGGACTGTGTCTGGCTGGCTGAATGGTCCTTCCAGCAAACATCAGGGAAGTTAAAATCCCCCACCACAACCAGGGCCTGTGATTGTGAGGCTGCTCTCAGCTACCTGTAGAAGGCCTCATCAACTTCCTCACCCTGATCTGGTGGCCTGTAATAGACACCCACAACAGTATCACCCCTGCCATCCTGCCCCTTAATTTTCACCCATAGACTCTCAACTCGCCCCTCATCCGTGCCCGGACAATACTCAATACACTGTAGTTGCTCTCTCACGTAAAGAGCAACTCCACCACCACGCCTGACTGGCCTGTCTTTCCTGAAAAGGACATAGCCATCCATGACCACATTGCAGTCATGTGTGCTGTCCCACCATGTCTCCATAATTGCCACCAGGTCATAGTCTCCTGCCCAACCACAGGTTTCTAACTCATCCTGCTTATTCCCCATACTGCACGCATCGGTATACAGGCATTTCAGAGACTGAATTGAGCACACCGATTTCACCCTAGGGGTATGGGAGGCCTCCAGTTCCTGTTTGCTGTGGAGTCCAGACCAGGACTTTCCAGGTGCCTTCTCTGTAGCTGCTGGAGCAATGCTGGCTCCGCCATGGGCAGCACTGCGCCGCCCTGGGACATTCAGGATTGAATTTGTACATTTTGAATTGTTTTCTTTATTTATTAGTAGCATTAGTAAAGATTTTTTAACTTTTTCCAACATGCAAGTCTCTCTCCCTTTTCCTCCTATTGCCTTTCCTTGTTGGGGAGGGTTGGGGGTAACAGAGAGCATCTACTGTGGTTTACTGATGCCCTGTAGTAAATTATGCCAGATCTATTGGCCCCCATGTGGGGCTTGAAAACGCTAAAATTTGACACTAAAAAG